>NW_028158272.1:17500-87500 GCF_964263955.1 Coregonus lavaretus | reverse complement strand
TCGGCACCCAGCACCGCTCCTCCGGGCCGTACCCCTCCCACTCCACAAGATATTGGAGACCCCCCATCCGACGTCTCGAATCCAAGATGGACCGAACTGTGTACGCCGGAGCCCCCTCGATGTCCAATGGAGGCGGAGGAGTCTCTGCTATCTCACCTTCCTGGAGTGGACCAGCTACCACCGGCCTGAGAAGAGACACATGGAACGAGGGGTTAATATTCGTATACTCAATAGGTAGTAGTAACCTGTAACACACCTCGTTTAATCTCCTCAGGACTTTAAAGGGCCCTACAAACCGCCGACCCAGCTTCCGGCAGGGCAGGCGGAGGGGTAGGTTTCTGGTCGAGAGCCAGACTCGATCTCCAGGTGCGTACACCGGCCCCTCACTGCGGTGGAGATCGGCGCTCGCTTTCTGTCGACGGATGGCCCGCTGCAGATGGACGTGTGCAGCGTTCCACGTCTCATCCGAGCGCCCTACCCACTCATCCACCGCAGGGGCCTCGATCTGGCTCTGATGCCACGGTGCCAGAACCGGCTGGTAACCTAACACACATTGGAAAGTGGTTAGGTTGGTGGAGGAGTGGCGAAGAGAATTCTGGGCCATCTCTGCCCAGGGAATATACCTCGCCCACTCCTCCGGCCGGCCCTGGCAATACGACCTCAGAAACCTACCCACATCCTGGTTCACCCGTTCTACCTGCCCATTACTCTCCGGGTGGTACCCCGAGGTAAGGCTCACCGAGACCCCCAGGCGCTCCATGAACGCTCTCCAGACTCGGGAGGTGAACTGGGGACCTCGATCAGACACTATATCCTCGGGTACCCCGTAATGCCGGAAGACGTGGGTGAATAGTGCCTCAGCGGTCTGCAAGGCAGTGGGAAGACCTGGCATTGGGAGAAGATGACAGGCTTTAGAGAACCGATCCACAACGACCAGTATGGTGGTATTCCCCTGAGAGGGGGGAAGGTCTGTAACAAAGTCCACCGAAAAAGTGAGACCAGGGTCGTTGTGGAACGGGCAGGGGTTGTAACTTACCCCTGGGCAGATGTCTGGGCGCCTTACACTGGGCGCACACCGAACAGGAGGAGACATAAACCCTCACATCCCTGGCTAACGTTGGCCACCAGTACTTAGCGCTAAGGCAGTGCACAGTCCGGCCAATACCTGGATGTCCAGAGGAGGGTGACGTGTGAGCCCAATAAATAAGTCGATCCCGAACCTCGAGCGGAACGTACGTCCGACCCACCGGACACTGTGGAGGGCTAGGGTCGGTACGCAACGCCCGCTCGATTTCAGCATCGACCTCCCACACTACCGGTGCCACTAGACAAGACTCCGGCAGTATGGAAGTGGGCTCAACGGACCTCCCCTCTGTGTCATACCGCCGGGACAGGGCGTCTGCCTTACCGTTCTGGGACCCAGGGATGTACGTGATTTTAAATACAAACCGGGTTAGAAACATGTTCCACCGAGCCTGGCAAGGGTTCAGTCTCCTAGCTGCCCGAATGTACTCCAGGTTACGGTGGTCAGTCAAAATGAGAAAAGGGTGTTGAGCCCCCTCAAGCCAATGTCTCCACACCTTTAGGGCTTGAACCATGGCTAACAGCTCCCTGTCTCCTACGTCATAATTACGCTCCACCGGGCTGAGCTTTTTAGAGTAGAAAGCACAGGGGCGGAGTTTAGGTGGCGTGCCGGACCGTTGTGATAACACGGCCCCTATACCGGCCTCAGACGCGTCCACCTCTACCTGAAATGGTAAGGCGGGATCCGGATGCGCAAGCACTGGAGCCGAGGTAAACAGGGCCTTCAGTCTCCCAAATGCCCTGTCCGCCTCCGCTGACCACTGCAATCGCACCGGACCCCCCTTCAGAAGAGACGTTATGGGAGCTGCCACCTGTCCAAAACCCCGGATAAACCTCCGGTAGTAATTCGCAAAACCCAAGAACTGCTGCACCTCTTTCAGGGTGGTTGGGGTTTGCCAATTACGCACGGCTGACACCCGGTCAACCTCCATCTTCACCCCTGACGCGGATAACTGATAACCCAGAAAGGAGACCGACTCCTGGAAAAACAGACATTTCTCTGCCTTGACATACAGGTCGTGCTCCAACAGCCTACCCAACACACGACGCACCAGGGCTACATGCTCGTCTCGGGTAGGCGAGTAAACCAGGATGTCATCTATGTACACGACCACACCCTGCCCCTGCATGTCCCTGAAAATCTCATCCACGAAGGATTGGAAGACTGAAGGAGCATTCATCAACCCGTATGGCATGACGAGATACTCGTAATGACCCGAGGTGGTACTAAATGCCGTTTTCCATTCATCGCCCTCCCTAATGCGCACCAAGTTATATGCGCTCCTGAGATCCAGTTTCGTGAAGAAACGGGCTCCGTGCAAAGACTCAGTCATAGTCGCAATCAGAGGGAGTGGATAACTGTACTTCACAGTGATCTGATTGAGACTACGGTAATCTATGCACGGGCGCAACCCTCCATCCTTTTTCTTCACAAAAAAGAAGCTAGAGGACGCAGGAGAAGTGGAGGGCCGTATGTATCCTTGTCTTAGAGATTCGGCTATGTAAGATTCCATAGCCCTCTTCTCCTCTTGGGACAGAGGATACACATGGCTCCGCGGAAGCGCTGCTCCTGCCTGGAGGTCTATCGAACAATCCCCCTGTCTATGAGGAGGCAAACGCGTCGCCCTCGATTTACTAAACACAAGTGCCAAATCCTCATACTCAGCGGGAATGCGCAGTGAGGACACCTGGTTTGGACTCTCCACCGAGGTCGCCCCCACGGAAACACCCAAACATCTCCTCTCACACTGGTCAGACCACTCCTTAAGAGCCCTCTCTTGCCACGAAATAGAAGGATCATGGGAACTCAACCAGGGAATTCCCAGCACCACCGGATACGCAGGAGAGTCGATAAGATATAGCTGGATAGTCTCCTCATGACCCCCCTGCGTACACATCCTAAGTGGCGCTGTGACTTCCCTGATCAACCCCGATCCCAACGGACGGCTATCTAGGGCATGAACAGGAAATGGGATGTCAACAGGAAGTAGGGGAATCCCTAATTCTAAACAAAATTTACGATCAACAAAATTCCCAGCTGCGCCTGAATCTACTAGCGCCTTACGCTGGGAATGAGGTGCAACCTGTGGAAATCGCACAGGTATACAGAAGTGCACAACAGAGAGCTCTGGGTAAGTGGGACGCCTACTCAAGTGGAAGGACTCCCCAGTGCAGGGCCTGCCGTCCTCTCCCCTAGGAGACCCTCCCCAACACCTGGCCGCGGTGTGTCCTCCACGGCCACAGTTGGTGCAGGGGATGGCCCCCCTCGTGCTCCTTCCCCTCTTCTCTCTAGCGCCAGCACCCCCGAGCTCCATAGGGCTCGGCTCGGAGGTGCTGGAGGGTGGAATGGACGAACCCCACTCGGAACGTCCGCGGGTAGCCAGCAGGGTGTCCAGCCGGATGGACATGTCCACCAACTGGTCGAACGTGAGACTGGTATCCCTGCAGGCCAGCTCTCGACGGACGTCCTCCCGAAGACTACAACGATAATGATCGATGAGGGCCCGCTCATTCCACCCTGCGTCAGCCGCTAGAGTCCGGAACTCCAGTGCAAATTCCTGGGCGCTCCTCCTCCCCTGCCGGAGGTAGAATAGACGCTCCCCCGCCGCTTTCCCCTCAGGTGGATGGTCGAACACAGCCCTGAAGCGGCGAGGGAACTCCGCGTATGTGATCGTGGCGGCGTCTATCCTCCTCCATTCGGCGTTGGCCCACTCCAACGCCTTGCCGGTGAGACAGGAGATGAGGGTGGAAACGCTCTCGTGTCCCGAGGGCGCCGGGTGTACGGTGGCCAGGTATAGTTCCACCTGCAGGAGGAACCCCTGACACCCGGCAGCGGTACCATCATACGCCCTCGGGAGCGAGAGCCGAATCCCACTGGGTTCCGGAGCTTGGATGGGCGGACTGGCCGATGGTGATGGCAAGGTAGGGGGAGATGTGGGTGCCCCTCTGTTCTCCCATCGGTGCAGAGTGTTTATTACGTCCTGAAGGGCGGTCCCGATGCGGTTGATCTGGTCGTTCTGCTCGCGGACGCGCTCCTCCAGGGACTCGGATGCTAGTGCTGCTCCTGCTGATTCCATCTTGGTGTGTTATTCTGTCAGGAGTGCTGTATGTGGAAGGTGCGGGAATCAGGCGCAGGACACAGAAGCTTCGTTCAACAGTCTTTAGTGAATCAATACGAGCAAAAGTGCCCGGAGACGAGCGATACGCACACAGGCGTAAAAGAACAATAAAAATACTAACGCGCACAACAAGTGCGAAAACCTCTCCTAAAAACCAAGGAGGGAAAACCAATACAGACACGAAGACAGGAAGCTCAATAACACACAACACAAGACTAACAAAACGAGAACTTATAGGACACATAATCAACGCTAACTAACCACAGGTGTACAACAATCAGACAAAAGCAAACGAACATAGAAACATACAACGGTGGTAGCTAGTATTCCGGGGACGACGACCGCCGAAACCTGCCCGAGCAAGGAGGAGGAGCAGCCTCGGCAGATTCCGTGACAGTTTGGAACATCCGCCATTAGTTTTAATGGACCACAGGTATGGAATACCTTACAAACCGAATTACACCTGGATTCCCTGGTGCCGAAACAGCAGTTTAAAACTCTGTTGTTAAATAGTTTCAATTGATTATTACAACTTGTTGTATTAACCTGATGTAATGTATTTATAGCTGTCTTGTAGTTTATCTTTCTGTTGTTGTTGTTGTATTGATCCTGAATAAATAAAAGTTAATAAATAAAATAAAGTCAACATTCTCTAATGTGTGGACCTCCAACCATCTTTGTGGTACCATTTGAAAGTTGACATTTCAATGTTATTCCCATTTTAGTACATGTATCAGCAAAAACATGACACCCACCCTGTATTGAAAGCATGTTGTGTCTCATCCGATGGCGGGCACAACACAACAACCTCAGATTATGTAAAGTTGGGTCTAAACTACAACACATGTGAATATGAAGAAAAAAAATCGTAGTTTACACATTTTTAGGTAATTGACATTAAAGGTTAAAAAACCCTGTTTGTAAGCTTTAAATGATATCAATCTCAACCGTTTATCTTTTCCAGTGATGAAGTGAATTCGGACCCCTTGATTTTTTCCACATTTTGTAACGTTACAGCCTTATTCTAAAATTGATAAAATTGTTGTTTTTTTCCTCATCAATGCACACACAATACCCCATAATGACAAAGCAAAAACAGGTTTTTATAAATTTTTGCAAATTTATAAAAAACCTAAACTGAAATATCAAATTTACATAAGTATTCAGACACTTTACTCAGTACTTTGATGAAGCACCTTTGGCAGCGATTACAGCCTCGAGTCTTCTTGGGTTTGACGCTACAAGCTTGGCACACCTATATTTGGGGAGTTTCTCCCATTCTTCTCTGCAGATCCTCTCAAGCTCTATCAGGTTGGATGGAGAGCGTCGCTGCACAGCTATTTTCAGATCTCTCCAGAGATGTTCGATCGGGTTCAAGTCTGGGCTCTGGCTGGGCCACTAAAGGACATTCAGAGACTTGTCCCACAGCCACTCCTACATTGTCTTGGCTGTGTGCTTAGGGTCGTTGTCCTGTTGGAAGGTGAACCTTCGCCCCAGTCTGAGGTCCTGAGCGCTCTGGAGCAGGTTTTCATCAAGAATCTCTCTGTACTTTGCTCTGTTCATCTTTCCCTTGAACCTGACTAGTCGCCCAGTCCCTGCAGCTGATAAACATCCCCACAGCATGATGCTGCCACCACCATGCTCCACCGTAGGGATGGTGCCAGGTTTCCTCCAGACGTGATGCTTGGCATTTAGGCCAAGAGTTCAATCTTGGTTTCATCAGACCAGAGAATCTTGTTTCTCATGGTCTGAGAGTCTTTAGGTGCCTTTTGGCAAACTCCAAGTGGGCTGTCATGTGCCTTTTACTGACGAGTGGCTTCTGTCTGGCCACTCTACCGTAAAAGTCTGATTGGTGGAGTGCTGGAGAGATGTTGTCCTACTGGAAGGTTCTCCCATCTCCACAGAGGACCTCTGGAGCTCTGTCAGAGTGACCATTGGGTTCTTGGTCACCTCCCTGACCAAGGCCCTTCTCCCCCGATTGCTCAGTTTGGCCAGGCGGCCAGCTCAAGGAAGAGTCTTGGTGGTTCCAAACTTCTTCCATTTAAGAATGACGGAGGCCACTGTGTTCTTGGGGACCTTTAATGCTGCCAAAAAAAATGTGTACTCTTCCCCAGATCTGTGCCTCGACACAATCCTGTCTCGGAGCTCTGCGGACAATTCCTTTGACCTCATGGCTTTGTTTTTGCTCCGACATGAACTGTCAACTGTTGGACCTTATAAAGACAGGTGTGCACCTTTCCAAATCATGTCCAATCAATTGAATTTACCACTGGTGGACTCCATTCAAGTTGTAGAACTATCTCAAGGATGATCAATGGAAACAGGATGCACCTGAGCTGAATTTCGAGTCTCATAGCAAAGGGTCTGAATACTTATGTAAATAAGGTATTTCTGTTTTTTATTTTTAATAGAATTGCTAAAATTTCTCTTAAACCTGTTTTCGCTTTGTCATTATGGGGTATTGTGTGTAGATTGATGAGGGAAAAAATAATTTAATCCATTTTAGAATAAGGCTGTAACGTAACAAAATGTGGAAAAGGTGAAGGGGTCTGAATACTTTCCGAATGTACTGTATGTCTCAAGGTATGGTGGGGTATGCAAAATAGATCAACTTTGAGCACCTGTCACGTCTTCTCCCATTACTCCCCTCCGGCGCTCTGATTCGCCGTTCTACTGAGCCACCGGTCTGAGCGCACCACCCCGGCAACACCGGAATGGAAACCCAACGCACCCTAATCACCTCCAGCGCATCTGCACCTCATCATCTTATCACCACCCCTATTTAGCCCTGGACTGTTCCTTATGATGTTGTGTGTGATTGTTTAGCTTTGTGTCGTGTAGTCTGTCTTTGTTATTTCTCTTTGTCATTGTTTAAGTAAACCTTGACGTTGTTAATTCCTGCGTCTGCATCCTGCCTCTTCCTATACCCAGTACTCGTCACAGAATCACACATCAAACAAAAATGGATGCAGCAGGAGTTTCCTAGTGCCTCGACCAGCACCAGCAGCAGCTTGCACAGTTGAACGCCGCCATGCAGGAAGTGTTCCAAACTCTGCATAATCTGTCCAGCGCTCCGGTTCCACCTCAGGGAGCAGCGAGTGCCACCTGTTCCCGGGCTATCACCCACTTCTGTGGGAACCCTCGACCCTACCGGAGCGCTATGATGGTAAAACTACTCAATGTAGCAGCTTCCTGCTACAGGTTTCACTTTATCTGGCGCGTCAGCCTGGGGCATATCCATCTGACCAAGCCAAGATAGCGCTGGTGATTTCGCTACTTAAAGGAAAGGCGCTGGATTGGGCCACGGCAGTCTGGGAAGGAGAGGAGGCAGTGGCACTTCCCTACCCCACCTTCCTCACTCGGTTCAGGGCGGTGTTTGATCATCCCACGGAGGGAAAGAACGGGGGTGAGCGTCTCCTCCATCTACACCAGAGAGAGGGGCCCACGTCCGAGTACGCTCTGAGCTTTTGCACGGTTGTGGCGTCTTCTGGCTGGAATGAGCGTGCTCTGCGCACGGCCTTCAGGAGAGCCTTACAGGAGGACATCAAGATGGAACTCACATGTCGGGACAGCGAGATGGACCTTGATACCCTCATCACCATGTCCATCCATCTTGACGACATGTTGAGAGAGAGACAGCGTTCCCAACACCTCCCGGAGCCTCGATGCTCACCCCATCTGAGCTATGGAAGCCGCCCTGCTTCCGAGTCCTCACCCATGGAGGTGGGCAGCACCCCCTACACCACCGTGGACCACAGATCTCCTGGCGGCTCCCTATCTAGGCAGTATGACTCCCGTCGCCACTCCGTGAGTGTTACGTCAGCTCCTATCACAAAACCATTGTTTTTAGTTCCCATAACGGTGTCTGGTTATTCCTTCTCTTCCATTTTTACTGCTATGATAGATTCCGGATCAGCGGGGAACCTTATAGATAGGGAGCTGGTCTCCAAATGGGGGTTGCCCACCGTGCCACTGCCATCTCCGCTACACGTCACCTCACTGGACAATAAACCCCTTGGATCAGGCACCATTATGCACGTCACTCTCCCCATCACCATCACCATTCCCACACCACCGGAGCACCACGAGGAGCTGTCATTCCACATCGTCACATCACCCCTTCACCGGATCGTCTTGGGATTACCCTGGCTCAGACTACACAACCCCACCATCAATTGGAGCACCAAGAGGATCACAGCCTGGTCTACCTCATGCCGGAAGACCTGCCTGCCAGTGGTTTGTTGTTCCACGTCAGTGTAGAGTCCGGAGTCCGCCCTCCTGCGTTCTCTCCGATGTCTTTTCTTCGGTAAAGGCTACTTGTCTCCCTCCTCACAGGCCCTGGGAATGAGCCATTGACCTGCTGGAGGGACAACACCCCCCGAAGAGTTGCATTTACCCCCTGGCCCCCTGGCCCCTTGGACACCCAGCCACACTGATGCGCCCGCTGTCGACAAGTGGTTCCACAGGGGGCCATTCATCGGCAGAAGGACCAAGCCGACCGCCACCGCAGTGAGGCCCCTGTATTCCAGCCTGGCGATCGTCCACAAAAAACCTCCCTCTCCGCCTGCCCTGCAAGAAACTGAGCCCCTGGTTTATGGGGCCGTTTAAGGTCCACGGACGGATAAATGAGGTATCATATCGACTGCTCCTTCACCCTCACTACCTTGTTTCATCCACTTTTCATGTGTCTCGCCTCAGGCCGGTGGTTCCTGGTCCTCTGGCGGATGCCGTCCCCCGGGGTACGGCTCCTCCGGCCCTGGACATTGACAGGAGTCCAGCGTATGCAGTGAGGGACCTGCTGGACTCCAGGTTCCGTGGGGGACGGCTCCATTACCTGGTGGACTGGGAGGGGTATGGTCCTGAGGAGAGGAGCTGGGTTCCGGCTGGGGACGTTCTGGACCCAAACCTAATTCGGGACTTCCACCGTCGCCGCCCTGACCGGCCTGCTCCTCGTCCTCGGGGTCGTCCTCCTGGCCGGCGACGTCCAGCGGCTGGAGCCGCGCATCCGGGGGGGGGGGGGGGGGGGGGGGGGGGGGGGGGGGGGGGGTATTGTCACGTCTCCTCCCGTTGCTCCCATCCGGCGCTCTGATTCGCCGGTCTACTGAGCCACCGGTCTGAGCGCACCACCTCGGCAACACCGGAATGGAAACCCAACGCACCCTAATCACCTCCAACGCACCTGCACCTCATCATCTCATCACCACCCCTATTTAGCCCTGGACTGTTCTGGAAGATGTTGTGTGTGATTGTTTAGCTTTGTGTTTTTTACTCTATCTTTGTTATTCTCTTTCTCATTGTTTAGTAAACCTTGACCTTGTTAATTCCTGCGTCTGCGTCCTGCCTCTTCGTATACCCAGTACTCATCACAGCACCTTTATCTCTTGAGTGTTTTGACATTCAGGTCCAAAAAGTCACTTTCTGAGCACTTCTACAATGGGCAAGTATGTATGGAAGATTGTGTTCAAATCAAAAGGGGTTCTGTCAAAAAGTGATTGAATTCAAATGGATTTACTCTGCTATTAAAATCATACTGTATCGGTCAGAATATAATTTGTCAATCAGCTGACTTACCAAAATTTCAGGCAATCCACTGACTGAAAAAAGGCGTTCACATTGTGTGTAAGCAATTCTCAGGACTTTGGATGGCTTTGTTAATTTAGAGCATCCCTTTGAAGTAGGCCTACATAATCTTACTCACTTAAAAACCACATCACTGGTGAGCGTTTCACTTATGAGCTAGGCCTACTGCAGCAAGAACAATGTCA
The DNA here is from genome assembly GCF_964263955.1 of Coregonus lavaretus. Lineage (NCBI taxonomy): Eukaryota > Metazoa > Chordata > Actinopteri > Salmoniformes > Salmonidae > Coregonus > Coregonus lavaretus. The sequence goes on along the minus strand of NW_028158272.1, from coordinate 77,533 downwards.
TTTGTTGAGTAACACAGTAAGCGAACGGTCATAAATGACAACACCTTACTCTGCTCTTTAGTTTGCCAAGTACCTCAAGTTCACGATGATTTCATCCACGGAGTTGAGAGCAGACTAGAGTTTTTTAAATCCTTACTGTGTACTTATGTTTGTCCTCTGTTGTTGAGTGCCTTTCTTTGTTTGCTGAAATCCATCCTTTTTAATAAAACAGGAATCAAATACAACCACCGACTGCTTCCTCATTGCTGTTGCTCTAAGATGGCAACTCAGCGCAAATGCGCATGTGCCAATTGAATCTCAACAAGGAAACAGTTGTGGTTGTATTTGATTGTTTTATTAAAAAGTATGGATTTCAGCAAACAAAGAAAGGGTTTAAAATGTACATTTTTAAATTATCGACTGCATAGTGACTCGAATTAGTCGGATGTTCATTAAAAAAACTCTAGTCGACGCTCAACTCCGTGGGTGAAATCATCGTTGAGTTTAGGTACTTGGTACTATTTAGTATGAATTGATTTATCAGATGTTGGCAGAAAAATTATGTCATAAGTTGTGACCAGTCACCATACCCTAGCTAAACACCAACAATTGAAAATAGGCTACTAAAATCATTTCCAATCCCGATTAAATGACAAATGCAGTTTAGCAGTATTCGTTGACTGACTTCAAATAAAATAAAATAAAATAAAATTGTATTGGTCACATGCGCCGAATACAACAGGTGCAGACATTACAGTGAAATGCTTACTTACAGCCCTTAACCAACAGTTCATTTATTTTTAACAAAAAAAGTTAAAAATTAAACAACAACAAAAAAAGTGTTGAGAAAAAAAAGAGCAGAAGTAAAATAAAGTAACAGTAGGGAGTCTATATATACAGGGGGGTACCGGTGCAGAGTCAATGTGCGGGGGCACCGGCTAGTTGAGGTAGTTGAGGTAATATGTACATGTGGGTAGAGTTAAAGTGACTATGCATAAATAATTAACAGAGTAGCAGCAGCGTAAAAAGGATGGGGGTGGGGGGGCAGTGCAAATAGTCCGGGTAGCCATGACTAGCTGTTCAGGAGTCTTATGGCTTGGGGGTAGAAGCTGTTGAGAAGTCTTTTGGACCTAGACTTGGCACTCCGGTACCGCTTGCCGTGCGGACGCCTGGGAGGTGGGAGGCAAGGCTGTTTGTATGGCTTGCTTGCTTTATGGAGAGCGGGTCGACACAGCTGCAGAGAACAGTGCGACTTTTTCTAAAAACGGTGCAGAGGTAGAGATGGCTGTAGTAGATGGCTTTGGCTAGGTAACTGCTGTTGACAAGCATTTTAATCCTGATGCTGAGCTAATGCATAGCAGCTAATTCTATTTTTATTTATTTTTTATTTTTATTTGTTCTATTTTTTAGGGGGTAGATCAGCTTCATATTGCAGATAGATTGTAACTTCCATCAATGTAATTGTCTGCATCACTTCCAATCCCCCATGTTTATATATACAGTGGGGAGAACAAGTATTTGATACACTGCCGATTTTGCAGGTTTTCCTACTTACAAAGCATGTAAAGGTCTGTAATTTGTTATCATAGGTACACTTCAACTGTGAGAGACGGAATCTAAAACAAAAATCCAGGATATCACATTGTATGATTTTTAAGTAATTAATTTGCATTTTATTGCATGACATAAGTATTTGATCACCTACCAACCAGTAAGAATTCCGGCTCTCACAGACCTGTTAGTTTTTCTTTAAGAAGCCCTCCTGTTCTCCACTCATTACCTGTATTAACTGCACCTGTTTGAACTCGTTACCTGTATAAATGACACCTGTCCACACACTCAATCAAACAGACTCCAACCTCTCCACAATGGCCAAGACCAAAGAGCTGTGTAAGGACATCAGGGATAAAATTGTAGACCTGAACAAGGCTGGGATGGGCTACAGGACAATAGGCAAGGAGCTTGGTGAGAAGGCAACAACTGTTGGCACAATTATTAGAAAACGGAAGAAGTTCAAGATGACGGTCAATCACCCTCGGTCTGGGGCTCCATGCAAGATCTCACCTCGTGGGGCATCAATGATCATGAGGAAGGTGAGGGATCAGCCCAGAACTACACGGCAGGACCTGGTCAATGACCTGAAGAGAGCTGGGACCACAGTCTCAAAGAAAACCATTAGTAATACACTACGCCGTCATGGATTAAAATCCTGCAGCGCACGCAAGGTCCCCCTGCTCAAGCCAACGCATGTCCAGGCCCGTCTGAAGTTTGCCAATGACCATCTGGATGATCCAGAGGAGGAATGGGAGAAGGTCATGTGGTCTGATGAGACAAAAATAGAGCTTTTTGGTCTAAACTCCACTCGCCGTGTTTGGAGGAAGAGGAAGGATGAGTACAACCCCAAGAACACCATCCCAACCGTGAAGCATGGAGGTGGAAACATCATTCGTTGGGGATGCATTTTCTGCAAAGGGGACAGGACGACTGCACATATTGAGGGGAGGATGGATGGGGCCATGTATCGCGAGATCTTGGCCAACAACCTCCTTCCCTCAGTAAGAGCATTGAAGATGGGTCGTGGCTGGGTCTTCCAGCATGACAACGACCCGAAACACACAGCCAGGGCAACTAAGGAGTGGCTCCGTAAGAAGCATCTCAAGGTCCTGGAGTGGCCTAGCCAGTCTCCAGACCTGAACCCAATAGAAAATCTTTGAAGGGAGTTTAAAGTCCGTATTGCCCAGCGACAGCCCCGAAACCTGAAGGATCTGGAGAAGGTCTGTATGGAGGAGTGGGCCAAAATTCCTGCTGCAGTGTGTGCAAACCTGGTCATGACCTAAAGGAAACGTATGATCTCTGTAATTGCAAACAAAGGTTTCTTTACCAAATATTAAGTTCTGCTTTTCTGATGTATCAAATACTTATGTCATGCAATAAAATGCAAATTAATTACTTAAAAATCATACAATGTGATAATTATTTTTTGGGGATTCCGTCTCTCACAGTTGAAGTGTACCTATCATAACAATTACAGACCTCTACATGCTTTGTAAGTAGGAAAACCTGCAAAATTGGCAGTGTATCAAATACTTGTTCTCCCCACTGTATATATATATATATATATATATATATACAGAAACATATATACACACATACACACACACATATACATACACACATACATACACACACACATATCCTTTAAAAAATATATATATTCCCCTTTATTACTTTCCAACCCCACCACCCTTTCCCTAATTGGAGTAAACTAGTGAACAACAATGCTTAGGCCTCTACTTCCAGCTTATATTTACTATATACATTTTATGGACACAGTCAATTTTACAATAATTATATTTTGTTTGTTCTTTCTCCTGAACTTCTTCTACTCTCAACCTCTCCGATCATTTCATGATGTCCATCCGGTTTGCTTCCATATGCCATATCTTTCTAACTGTGCTCTTTCACAAAAGCTCCCAACCTACAACCTATATACTTATTATGGACACAGTATGCTTACTGTCAGCTTCCTGCTTCTCCTGTTTGTCTCCGGGCCTCTAGAGGTCAGCTGTGTTCCCCTCTGCCTTAGTTCTTCCTCGTGTGTCCTCATTAGTTTGATCCAGGTCACCTGTGCCTTGTTTTTCCTTTAGTATTTTAGCTGTGTGTTTTCCCCTTGTTTCTCACTTGGTTATTGCGTCCTGACTATGTGTCTCCTGCTTTGTCCCACCGTGTCTGTCCTAGTAAGCTGTTCGAAGTTATCTTTAGTTTGTTTTTCTCCCCTCGTGGAGTTGTTTTGTTTTGCCTCCTGTTTTGGAACATTAAATCAACTTACCTGGAGTATTGCCTTGGGTGTTTCATTTGGGTCCTACAACACCTCCTCTGTGGCTAAGGGGTAGTACCCCCAGCTTTCCACATCTGAGACCGGAGTTCTAGCCCGGCTTGTGACAGAATAACCAAGTCACTCATGGACCCAGAAACACTCAGTTCCCAGGACCTGTTGGCGGTGATCACTCGACATGAGGCTTCTTTCCAGCGCCATGAAGCCGTTCTCAGCCGACAAGAGGAGCTGATGGCTAGTCATTCTCAACTCCTGGCCGAAATGATGAGTTCCCTCCGCCAGCTCTTTGAACGCCTCCCTGGTCCTCTCCCTTCCCCCAGGTCACCCCCCAGTGACGACAGGCCTTCTCGGTTGGCGGAGCCCCGACTACCACCTCCCAAGCCCTTTTCTGGGGATCCAAGCTCTTGCCAGGGTTTCCTCACCCAATGCTCCCTCACCTTCGAGCTCCAACCCTCAAGTTTTCCCACAGACCGTTCCAAGATTGCCTACATCATTACCCTTCTTTCAGACAAGGCGCTCGCCTGGGCTTCTGCGGTGTGGCAGTCCCAGGAGGCCTGTTGTGACTCCCACGCTGCATTTGTAGAAGAGTTCAAGCGGGTGTTCGATCATCCTGTCAGTGGGCGGGAGGCTTCCAAGCGCCTACTGTCTCTCCGTCAGGGCCCCCGAAGCACGGCAGATTTTGCCATTGAGTTCCGGACCATAGCAGCAAGGAGCGGATGGAATGATGAAGCGCTGAGGGTCTGCTTTCAGGGAGGGTTATCTGAGCCCCTTCAAGATGAGTTAGCCACCCGGGAACCAGCTGGAGATCTCGAGTCCCTCATAGCCTTGGCCATCCGCCTGGACAATCGTCTAAGAGAGCGGAGAACGGCTCGCCGTCAGGTGTCTCAGTCCCAAGTTCCTCTGAGCAGCTCTGTTTCTCCTGTTTGGACTCCGTCATTCAGAGCTTCCCCGGCTCCTGAACTGCTCCAGGATTCCCCGGAGAGCATGCAGTTAGGCCGTTCCAGGCTTTCTCCCAACGAAAGGGAACGTCGCATGAGGGAGCGTCGGTGCCTCTACTGCGGGGTTGCCGGCCACTTCCGCTCCACTTGCCCCGAGCTTTCGGGAAACGCCTGTCCCCGCCCAGCTACAGGAGGGCTGTGATGGGGAGAATTAGAGCGCCTCCTACTAACGCTGTCCTGGCTATTCCAGCCACTCTGTCCTGGGGGGGCCACCAGCATCGGGTCCAGGCTATGATCGATTCCGGTGCCGCAGGTGATTTCCTGGATGTAACCTTGGCTAAGGAACTTAAGATCCCTACCCAACTACTTCCTCAACCCCAGGCAGTTACAGCCTTAGATGGCAGACCTCTGGAACCAGGAAAGGTTACCGAGGCGACTCAGTCCCTGCGACTTACCATCTCTCAACACCAGCAGGAGGAGACCTTCTATCTTATTGACTCTCCCGAGTATCCTATTATCCTGGGTCACCCTTGGCTATGCAGACATAATCCCCAGATCGACTGGCCTACTGGCACCATTCTAAGCTGGGGTCCCACTTGCCAACTCACCTGCATGCTTCAGAGTCCCTCAGCCCCTAGTACCCAGTTTCAAGAGTCTGTTGACGTCTCCCGAGTCCCCAGTGTTTACCATCGGTTCAAGGCAGTGTTCAGCAAGGCCCGGGCTACTGCCTTACCGCCTCATCGCACGTATGACTGTGCCATTGATCTACTCCCTGGGTGCTGCCCTCCTAGAGGTCGGATCTTTTCCTTGTCCTCCCCCGAGCACGCAGCTATGGACACCTACATTAAGGAGTCCTTGGCAGCCGGCCTCATCTATGCCTCTACTTCCCCGGCTGGGGCGGGCTTCTTTTTTGTTGAAAAGAAAGACGGGGGTCTTAGGCCGTGTATTGATTACCGGGGACTCAACAAGATCACGGTTCGGAATCGATACCCCCTTCCTCTCATGGCCACTGCTTTTGAGCTGCTTCAAGGGGCTTCCATTTTTACTAAGCTGGATCTCCGCAATGCTTACCATCTCGTGCGGATCCGGCAAGGAGACGAATGGAAGACGGCGTTCAACACGCCCACGGGGCACTATGAATATCGGGTGATGCCGTTCGGGCTCACCAATGCCCCCGCAGTATTCCAAGCCCTGATTAATGATGTTCTCCGGGATATGCTTAATCTGTTCGTCTTCGTGTACCTGGACGATATCCTCATCTTCTCGAGGTCACTGAAGGAGCATGAGGGGCATGTTAGCCGGGTTCTCCAGAGGCTCCTTGACAATCACCTCTACGTTAAGCCTGAGAAGTGTGAATTTCATGTTTCTCAGACTCAGTTTCTCGGGTTTATTGTCACTCCCGGGCACCTAGAGATGGATCCCAAGAAGGTCAAGGAGGTTCAACGGTTCATTGGCTTTTCTAACTTCTATCGGAAGTTCATCAAGAATTTCAGCTCGGTGGTAGCCCCCTTGACGACGCTTACCAAGGGAGGAGGGACCAAGATTCACTGGGGTCCGGAAGCAGCAGGGGCCTTCGAGGATCTCAAGCGCCGCTTCACTTCTGCTCCAATTCTGGTGACCCCTGACCCAGAAAGACCTTTCGTGGTGGAGGTGGACGCCTCAGAGGTGGGGGTGGGAGCCGTCCTGTCACAGAGGGGTGCGGATGGGAGATTACACCCTTGTGCCTTCATGTCTCGCCGCCTGTCTGAGGCCGAGCGCAACTACCACGTGGGGGATCTAGAGTTGCTTGCGGTAAAACTGGCCTTGGAGGAGTGGCGCCATTGGCTTGAGGGGGCTCAGCACCCTTTCCAGGTTCTCACGGACCACAAGAACCTGGAATATCTCCAACAGGCTAAGCGGATGAACCCTCGGCAAGCACGATGGTCCCTTTTCTTTAATCGATTCCAGTTCCTCCTGTCTTACCGACCTGGCACCAAGAACGTCAAGCCGGATGCCCTGTCTCGAGTCTATTCTCCCGAGGTACGAGAGAAGCCCTTGGCATCGATTATTCCGAGGTCTAGGATCGTCGCACCTCTTCAGTGGGAACTAGAAAGAGGGGTACGAGAAGCTCTTGTCCATGAGCCCGATCCAGGCGGTGGTCCTGCCGGTCGCCTGTACGTTCCTCTCTCTGTTCGGGCCCGCGTCTTGCAGTGGGGTCATGAGTCGCCCTTGACATGCCATCCAGGCAGTGCTCGCACACTGGAGTTCCTCCGACGGCGGTTTTGGTGGCCGTCCATCAAGAAGGACGTGCAGGTTTATGTTGAGGCCTGCCCTGTGTGCAACCAGGGAAAGTCGACACGCCAGCGACCCCAGGGACTGCTCCATCCCTTACCTGTTCCTCGAAGGCCATGGTCACACCTTTCTCTGGACTTTGTTACGGGACTTCCTCTATCCCAGGGCAACACCGTCATCCTAGTGGTGGTAGACCGTTTCTCTAAGGCTGCCCGGTTTATTCCCCTGCCCAAGCTGCCCTCGGCTAAGGAGACTGCTGAGCTCCTCATGAACCATGTCTTCCGGATATTTGGTATTCCCCTGGACGTGGTCTCTGACCGAGGTCCCCAATTCTCGTCCCGGTTTTGGGGGGCCTTCTGCAGGCTTGTTGGGGCCACAGCCAGCCTATCGTCGGGGTTCCATCCAGAGTCTAATGGTCAAACGGAACGGATTAATCAGGATCTGGAGACCACCCTGCGGTGTATGGCGGCCAGTAATCCCACGTCTTGGGCCACCTATATCATTTGGGCTGAATATGCCCACAACACCCTCCAGTCCTCAGCCACCGGATTGTCCCCCTTCGAATGCCAGTTCGGTTACAACCCTCCATTATTTCCAGAGGAGGAGGCGCAAGTTGGTGTTCCCTCGGCCCAGCGCTTTGTCCAACGCTGTAGGCGGACCTGGAAGAAGGCCAGGCGTGCCCTCCTTCGGACCTCCCAGAGATACCAAAGTCAGGCTAATCGCCACCGCCGGACGGCCCCTAGTTTCCGAGCTGGTCAGAGAGTTTGGTTGGCCACTAAGAACCTGCCCCTCCGGGTCGAGTCCAAGAAGCTTTCCCAGAGATACATCGGCCCTTTCCGCATTGCTAGAAAGGTTAACCCTGTGTCTTATCGTTTGGTTCTCCCTCGTTCCCTTAGAATTAACCCCACTTTCCATGTTTCACTTATTAAACCTGTCTTGTCTTCTCCCTTTGCCCCCCCACGCAGACCCCCGCCACCTCCCAGGATCATTGACGGCCAGCCAGCCTACACAGTCCGCCGGATACTGGACTCCCGGAGGGTCCAGAACTCTCTGCAGTATCTGGTGGACTGGGAGGGCTACGGGCCAGAGGAGCGCTCCTGGGTTCCAGCCAGGGACATCCTGGACCCAGGGTTGATCCGAGATTTTCGCACCCGGGGGCCAGGGTGTTCTGGAAGGAACGTCAGGAGTCGTTCCTAGAGGAGGGGGTCCTGTCAGCTTCCTGCTTCTCCTGTTTGTCTCCGGGCCTCTAGAGGTCAGCTGTGTTCCCCTCTGCCTTAGTTCTTCCTCGTGTGTCCTCATTAGTTTGATCCAGGTCACCTGTGCCTTGTTTTCCCTTTAGTATTTTAGCTGTGTGTTTTCCCCTTGTTTCTCACTTGGTTATTGCGTCCTGACTATGTGTCTCCTGCTTTGTCCCACCGTGTCTGTCCTAGTAAGCTGTTCGAAGTTATCTTTAGTTTGTTTTTCTCCCCTCGTGGAGTTGTTTTGTTTTGCCTCCTGTTTTGGAACATTAAATCAACTTACCTGGAGTATTGCCTTGGGTGTTTCATTTGGGTCCTACAACACCTCCTCTGTGGCTAAGGGGTAGTACCCCCAGCTTTCCACATCTGAGACCGGAGTTCTAGCCCGGCTTGTGACAGCTTACATTATTAGTTATCTTTTTATTAGTTGTTGTTAGTTGTTATTAGTCCCATCCTTCAACTCCATTCAACACCAGCCATCTATCTCTTAACACCATCCATATAGGATTTCTATTTGCCATATATTATTCAACTGTACTGTGATGTTTTTTCAAAAGTTCTGAACCTTTCTATTCTCATTGTTTCTACAGATTGTAAATTGAAAATAAACATTTTTGCTAAAAGTATTATTATTTTATTGATCGATTGACTATGACTTTTCAGATCACCCAGTAATGCTATCTGCAAGGTTAGCTCCAGGTAAATATTGCAATCCTTTAGCCATTCCTGGACCTGTGTCCAAAAACAAGCTACAAATGGACAGTACCAAAACAAATGTTGTAATGATTCTGTCTCTTCGCAGCAAAATCTGCAGAGCTGGGAAGATTGTATCCCCCATATAAATAACATTCTATTGGTAGCAAGAATTTTATATAATAATTTAAATTGAAAGATTCTAAGTTTTGAATCCGGTGTTGTTTTGCGTATCAGTTCATAAACACTATGCCATGGGATCGGTATGTCAAAAATCTCTTAACAACTATTTTGCAATCTATATGGGACGGTTGTCAATCCTTTGGTCCTTAAATGAAACTGGTATACTTTTTTTATTTATCACAGTTTTCTTTAACCAGTTATGCTCTTTAATGCAAAGGCGACAGACAAGTTCCTTACTTTCTCCCCCTTCCACTTTCCTCTTCCATTTTTGCGGTAAGGCTGCAATTATTTGGTTGTAATTTTGGGTAGAGCAGACGTTTCCATATGTTTTTGTTAGCTGCATGTGCGACATAACTCCACCAGTCCTACCAATGATATCATTTACAAAGATTATACCTTTTTTAAACATTTTGTCAAAAAAAAAAGTTTTTTTGTCAATTAGTATATTTGAGTTTAACCACAATATTTGTTGCATTATTTGTTCTGTCATTTCTGGAGGATTAAATTGAAATTGCAACCAACTTTCTATGGCTTGTTTTAGAAATAGTGATATTAGGGAGATAATTTCCTTTATAAATAACTGAAAGTGAGAGGTTGTAATCTGAATAAAGGGAAAAAGGCCATTCTTGAACTTTGGGTGAGACAATCTTACTAATTTGCTAGAGAACCAGTTTGGATTTAAGTATAACTTTTGTATGACTGAAGCTTTTAGTGATAGGTCTAATGCTTTAATATTTAATAATTTCTGTCCTCCGAATTCATATTCATTATATAAATAGCAGCTAATTATTATATATGTGTTTGTAGAATGTTAAAGGGATAATCCACCCCAAACCACAAATTCCTATGATTAACAGTGTTAAAGTGTTAAATAACACTAATATGTGACAACTATATTTTTTGTGAACAAATGTTTCAATTTGTCCTTATAACAAGGTTGGTAATGTAGCAACGTGAAAATCATTGTGGACATCTGTTGCCGCTCAAGTCGACTACAAAACCCACGGTGCAATGATCTCTCTCTCTGGGCTGGCTGGCTGGCTGGCTAGCTAGCTAGCAAATGTAGATACACACAATAATAGCAAAGTCAATATCAGTATGTGAAGTAGCTAGCTAGCTGTAAAATCGCCTTTTACAAACTGCACTATCAATTTTAGAGTCTATCTCACCGAATTCAACTTGCAGTGCTCAGAGTGAGTGCAGAGTACATTGCTATGGCAACAACGGTACATTCCCACGTTTCCCACAGACACAGTGCGCATTGCAAGACGGTACTTGAAGGAGAAACTGAGTTGAAGAATTTGGTACACAGTTTAGATTGAGTACATCAAAGCTAAATATATACTTTGTCATTATGATATAACAGCTGGATGTATCCTAGACAAGTATGCCCATACCATCTATTGGCTGATTTGGCGATCTGGAAGCAGGTAATAAATAAATGATAGTGTGTTAGCCCCATCTCCAGTGGCGAGAACCATGTAGCTAGCTATGGCGCGTTCATACGCGATTTCCTGATTTCAAAGATGGACCACTTAAAAGTTAAATCATGGGGAAATTATTTTACCCACTAGCTAGGTTTCCATCCAATTGGTGACACATTTTCAAAATCAGCATAAAGAAAATATGTGCATTCATTTTCCCACCAGTGGTGTGAATCCACCAAAGGAACTTGTTACGGATAAAAATGAGTGCGCGATGACATAGTGCACACAAAATGTACTTCTTCGCTTACGTTTTTGGTCCTCTGTAGCTCAATTGGTAGAGCATGGCGCTTGTAACGCCAGGGTAGTGGGTTCGATCCCCGGGACCACCCATAAGTAAAAATGTATGCACACATGACTGTAAGTCGCTTTGGATAAAAACGTCTGCTAAATGGCATATTATTATGATGTACAGAATAAAAATGTAAAGTTCAATGTGTTTCCATCATTTCAACTCTACTCTAGTTTTGTCACAAAAACTGTTGCGTTAAATAGAAAATGCACTCTGGTCTTGGCACATGCGCTCTAGCCAACAGTTCGCAGATACGGTGCGGGTAGGCTGTGCGGGCAGGCTAGTTTACTGTCACGCCCTGGCTCTGGGGACTCTAGTATGTTGAGCCAGGGTGTGAGTTTTCATTTGTTTTCGTTCTAGTTTAGTATTTCTATGTTGGCCAGTGTGGTTCTCAATCAGAGGCAACGTGTATCAGCTGTTGCTTGTTGTCTCTGATTGGGAACCATACTTAAGCAGCCAGTTTTCCCACAGTGTTTGTGGGATCTTGTTCCTGTTGTAGGTTTGTACCTTTGGACGTCATGTATCGTTTTTGTTATTTTGTTCGTGTTTCAATAATAAAAGCATGTTCGCAAATAACGCTGAGCCTTGGTCCTCTGTATACGACGATTGTGACATTTACATGATGATATTATTATGGATAAGAGCGAGAATATATTTTATTTTGTCGAAGGACAGTCAAGCATCGATCATCAAGTCACCAGAATCAGACCCTCGATATTTACTGGAAATGAGCATCAAGATCACTGTGCACTTTCATCACCCTGTGAAGTTCATCCATCATAACTTATTTCATCTGTAGCCTAATAAACTGCATGGTTTCCCGAGTCGTAGTGGGAGGATCACACACCATATCATTGCGTGACTCCAAGTTTACTTTGATATGATAGTTATTATATCAATATTTGCACATAAAGGCTTTTCCACTGCCATTTCTCGCATAATTAGTCTTACCGACACAAAATGATCCCACCATATCGAACAAATGATCTGTCTGCATTTATAAAATTGTACCGAAACTTCCTGTTTCCATGACAGCTGTAGTGATTTTTTTTATACGGTATGACTTTACTCACATAAAAACTGTGAATGGAAATGTGGTTACAGATAGAACATAGGCTTTCACCAAATTGACAGGAGTTTCATGATTTTTATCTCTGAGGTGGATTATCCCGTTAAATCCCCTATTGACCGAAGGTGAATGAAGTTACAGCAACAAGGTGATCATGGCTGGAGTCAATGTTGCTTGTTTTTACCGTTCTCCAAAATGCAATTTTAACAGTTTTTAAATTGTGTAAAAATGTTATAAATGAGCTTCAATTTTATAAAAATCCCCCTCCCCCGTCTCTTTTCCATACCCTCGGGCTAGATTTAGCTGAAATGACGGGCTGGTTGTGACCGAGTGCTTAAAACACATGGCTAGCCCTATTTAGATTTTGCATGACATGTTGGCAAGGCTCAGGAAATATAATACCAAGTTAAAATACTTTTTAAAACACTTTGTTCACCGCCAGACTGGCTCTGATTCACGCGCATGTGTTGGATGCTGTAGGAAACAAAACAAAATGGCGGTAAACAAAATGTGTTCAAAACAAGTCATATTTTGGAGAAATAGCAGCTGGCACATGGCCTACAGAAACCAGTTATTCAACACTCTAGCAACATCTTTACTTTGGTGAGTAACGAAAGTAGCCTACATTGAATCCAGTTACTACACATGGATTTCGTCTTTTGGCCACTCAAAGATCCGTTCCAGAAGGCTCAGTTTTGCCGCACTAACGCCCTGGATCAGAGCTAGATTGTACCCAACGTCTCCTTTGCCAGAGACACACATTTCCATCCGTAATCATATTTGTCATTGAAGACATTTACACATTCTCGATATGTAAATGCCAGAAATGGTTTTCCAATTCAGTAAGACAAATTAATGTAGAAATAAAGCGTTGCTTTATAGAAAAAGTGTTTGAAACAACGTGCAGTGTTCATTTGTGTCTGCATGTGGAAAGAAAACTCACCTCTTCCTGAATATTCTTGGTAGAAAAATTACGCACACATTTCGTCCATGCGTGATGGTGTCGTTTTAGGAACGCCTCTCACGTTGCTCATTGTATAGTTCTTCAGTGGCTTGAGGGAGCACTTTTTCACTCAATATTTTGACAGTTCTGTCAAGGGAGGATTTTGCTAGGCTACTTGTGAGCATATTCTCTGCCAATAACTGATCTTCCATGTTTTAGTGGACTCAGTGATGATATGTGCATTCTTTTACCCAACATCTGCAAGATCCTACAATATACTTTATATTGTGTGTGTGTGTGTGTGTGTGTGTGTGTGTGTGTGTGTGTGTGTGTGTGTGTGATTCTATTTGCATTTCATTATGTTATTTAAATTATTAATATATAATATTAATTATTATTATGGATGATGTTGTTCTTCTGAGATCATATGTAAACAGTTCATGGCCAGTTTGGCTGTCTGCTGCTGTGGTAATTTTAGCTCAAGCCTAGTGTTTTTAAACTTCAAAGAGGCAAAAGTAATTTTAAAAGTCTATCACACAGCCTCTAAGAAATCTGGCACATAAAGTAGAATCCACATCAGAAGGTAATAGTTCAGCAGAACTAATCACATAAGTGTAAAGGCACCAATAAATAACAGTTGAGAGAGAGATTTGAGATTATTCTTTCTCGTTTATAGTAAAGTAAAAGTCTGTGCTAATTACTTTATGTTAATTAGGAACTTTTTCTGACTAGCTTGTAAAATGACTACAGTACTTTTGAAAACGTTTCCCTTTGAAATGTTTATTGAATGTTCCATTTTATTGGTATGTTCAAATTCAATTACTATTCAATTGTAAAGCAAAAACAAAAACACAACACACAAACTCTATCCTTCTGTCACATGCTATGTTAGAAAGTCTCCCGTCCACACACTGAACTGTGACATTTTCACTTCCATTTTATGTGCTGTCTAGTTAGGACATTGTAAAACAACCAGTAGGCTAATCTATCCTCAAACCAGAGAGGCATTATTACCTTACTCGTGGTAAACGTTTCCCTATGGAGAAATAGGCTATTCTGAGGATGAGCCGTGTCTTGACATCCACGGTAAAACAGCCAGCATGTATTCAGTGTGGTTTCTAAGATCCATGTGAAGCCACGTATGAGATAGACGCTTACTGTACGTGTCGCAATGGATAACTTTTCACTTCGACCTATGAACATGGCTTGGGGACTGCCAATAGTAACACTGGTAGCAATATATTGAGATGAGCGTGATGCAACACAGTCACACACAGTATCTTGTGTGCAGATTCGCTTCACGCTGTGTACAGCCTGGTAACCAGGGCACCAAAACAGCGGGGGAGTTGAGCCTCGCGCTTCAACGCTCTTAGTTGTAGTGGAAAACCCCAAGTGTGCTGTTCTGCATCTACGTCATATCGCTGAGTGTACCTTTAATAAAAATACTAAAAAGATTAGACTTTTATAGGCCTACTCCAAAATGTGTGCAAGTATACATGATCACAGTTAGATTGTTAATAAATAGAAGTAGTTCAAGTACAAGAAGAATAACACAGCTTTATTAAAATTTATTGGCTACATTTATTCGAGCATGATCATTTCCAAGAGAAATAAAAAAAATCAATAATAGCCTACTTAAGACATTTTAGAAATGTTCCATCAACAACCCCTCTATCTTCAACTCTTTACCTGGATGAATAAAAAGTGGATTTTTATTGTTAAAAAATACAGTGTTTTCACAATATTGTATCAAAAGTTCCTCAAATGTTGAATTTCCAGTAGGAAAAAAAACGATAAGAACAAAATTGACAATTTTAACAATGACTGTTTTTTCCAAATACCATAGTGCCTTCTATTCATGATTTGCTCAAATAGTCAATGACAGAATCCTTTACTAAAATATATCTATTTGTTGAGGAACTATAATACTGTACACAACAGTATGAAATAAATAAAATTAGGAAATATAAAATGAGTCACATAAATAAAATGGTAATCTTAAAATTTGAATGAAATGTAATTTATGCTCGGGAAAATAAATCTACAAAAACAAAAAGTAATACTGAAAAAAAGGTCATGGAAAATACAGACAATTGCACAAACATCTGTAAACTAACGAACTGCTGTGTCTATCTATGCTAATACTGACAAGGGTACTTTGAAAAAACTAGGTGAAATACTTATTTAATACTGAAGCCAGAGCAAAGATAACACAAGTCAACTCTGATTTTTACACTGTACAGGGATGGCACTTGCAGAAACGCACAGGTGAAAATGTTTGCATATAAGGCTTTCTCTTGAGAAAATAAAACATACAAAGTCTCTTG
Source organism: Coregonus lavaretus (assembly GCF_964263955.1). Classification (NCBI taxonomy): domain Eukaryota; kingdom Metazoa; phylum Chordata; class Actinopteri; order Salmoniformes; family Salmonidae; genus Coregonus; species Coregonus lavaretus. The sequence goes on along the minus strand of NW_028158272.1, from coordinate 62,281 downwards.
TCTGTCATACGGAGCCCTTCGTATTATACTATTCTCTCCTTCATTCTGTCACTCCATTCCGGTCCATTTTAACACTCGCAACATATCAAAATCACACAGGTTTAAAGTTTCCTTCACATAAAGACATTTGTGAGGCCCAAAATTGTGTGGTTAGTTTGCCCAGTAAAAAGGAGGGTAGAACCAAGGACATCACAGTAAGTAGTAGACAAAGTACAACGCTGACGGACTGCTACCAAGTCTTCAAGCACAGTATAAATATACATAGGCTTTTTTTTTTTTTTTGTAGTGATTAAAGGGGCAGAGTGCAATTTCCTGGTTTGGGGTATGAACACAATAAAACACAAGGGTTAAGAACATTATAGCACCACACAGCTTTTAGGCCTTATTTAATACTGTACATTAAAAACAGCTTCATTTCATTTTTTTAATATAATGATAATCATTATTACATCATAATGTGGATTCTTAAACAATCCCACCCAGCTTGTCGTCCCAACTCTGATATTGGCAGTCACCACATTCCATGAGTCCATCATTATGAGCTTCTGAGAAGCTAGAGGCAAGCGCTTGCTTGCTTAACTTAACCACTGCAGTGCCTTTCTGAAAACAAAGCAAGTTTCATGTTCGCTGGAAGAATTGAAAAAGGAAATGAAACAAATCATGACAAATATTTTCAGAAACATTTTTTTTAGATTGACTGCGGTATTGACTTAATCTGCTTCCTAATGGTCTGACTTGGTGTCTGTTTTCCTTTCTGTTGAACTGTCATCCATCGAATGCGCCGCAACTTTCCCCTCATCATCCCTCGCCATGTCCATCCTTCCGTCACCCTCGTGCTCTCCTTCCCTGAAACTTCCCGCCTCTTGTCTGTCTGTCACCTCCTCATACGTCTCGTCCACTTCCCTCTGTCCTCGTCCTCCCCTCATCCCTCCTTCCGTGCCATCCCTCAGGATGGTGTCGCCCCCGTCCTCCGGCTGGTCCTCGGGGTCCGAGTAGCCCAGCGGCCCCAGACCCTGCAGGTAGGCCCTCCTCATCAGCAGCTCTGTGGGCTCCATGGGGCCCTGGCCCTTGTCCCAGGCCTCCCTCTCCTCTGCCTCCCTCTCAGCCGCCTCCCTCTCCTCAGCCTCCCTCTTGCAGTAGGAGTAGCGGTGGTTCATGTGCTGGGAGTAGGAGCCTGAGTGAGAGAAGCGCTTGCCACACTTGTCACATTGGTAGGGCTTTTCGCCCGAGTGCAGGCGTGAGTGCTCAATGAGGTGGTGCTTATGTTTGAAGGCCTTCTTACAGATCGTGCACTGGTGTGGTCGCTTTCCTGCAGAGACACAGGAGACAGGGAGGTAGAAGGTGTTACTACGGTGTTACTATGGTCCCCTTCTCTAGAAACACAGAAAAATACAAAGGGAAGATAAACAGTTATTCAGGAGAACAGACACGTAGTACACATTCAAAATTAGAGTGAATTTAATCTGACTTGACACAGAATGTATTGATCATTCATAAGTGCATATTGAGTGTAAAAGCATTTATATCATCAATAAGGATTTCTTCATTCCCTCCCTTCATGGTAAAACTAATTATAATAATTATAGCACACAATAATGATAGGAAGTGTTAAAATTAACCTCAATTTATGGTTGAAAATCTAACCTTAGAGCTAATTTCAGTTGCTGCTAGAAAACACTGGGGGGAGTCAGGTGAAAAAAAAAGAAAAACAGTCTATGATGGGGTTGTCTGCAACTTAGCTGCGAGCTAAGCCAGTGAACTCAGATGTGTTTCGGACACCAAGCAAGGTGAAACTGAAGCAGCCTGGCACCAGTGACAGTGTGTCCTCATGACATCATAGGTCCAGATTAAAATGAGTAGGATTAGGCATCCTTCCCGTGATGGTGTGACGGTTATATTTATAGGAGGAGGACCTTCACACCACTAGCCCCCATTCACCCCCCTTCATCCCCCTTCTCCGCCCCCACAACATGCAGTTCCTCGTACTAAAGGTTTACTACAACTCAGCGGTGCTACCGGAAATATATTCCATTCCATCTGACTTGTATTAGAAAAGATGGGCCTCTCTTATGCAAGTTCAATCGGCCCATATACAGTGCATTCTGAAAGTATTCAGACCCCTTCCCTTTTTCCACATTTTGTTACGTTACTGCCTTATTCTAAAATGGATTTTTTTTTTTCTTCCTCGTCAATCTACACACAATACCCCATAATGATTGCAAATGTATAAAAAATTAAAATCAAAAATACCTTATTTACATAAGTATTCAGACCCTTTGCTATGAGACTCGAAATTGAGCTCAGGTGCATCCTGTTTCCATTGATCATCCTTGAGATGTTTCTACAACTTGATTGGAGTCCACCTGTGGTCTATATAAGGTCCCACAGCTGACAGTGCATGTCAGAGCAAAAACCAAGCCATGAGGTCGAAGGAATTGTCCGTAGAGCTCTGAGACAGGATTGTGTCGAGGCACAGATCTGGGGAAGGGTACCAAAACATTTCAGCAGCATTGATGGTCCCCAGGAACAAAGTGGCCTCCTTCATTCTTAAATGGAAAAAGTTTGGAACCACCGAGACTCTTCCTAGAGCTGGCCGCCCGGCCAAACTGAGCAATCGGGGGTGAAGGGCCTTGGTCAGGGAGGTGACCAAGAACCCGATGGTCACTCTGACAGAGCTCCAGAGTTCCTCTGTGGAGATAGGAGAACCTTCCAGAAGGACAACCATCTCTGCAGCACTCCACCAATCAGGCCTTTATGGTAGAGTGGCCAGACGGAAGCCACTCCTCAGTAAGGACTGGGAGACTAGTCAGGATCAAGGGGAAGATGAACGGAGCAAAATAAAGAGAGATCCTTGATGAAAACCTGCTCCAGAGCACTCAGGACCTCAGACTGGGGCGAAGGTTCACCTTCCAACAGGAGAACGACCCTAAGCACACAGCCAAAACAATGCAGGAGTGGCTTCTGGACAAGTCTCTGAATGTCTTTGAGTTGCCCAGCCAGAGCCCGGACTTGAACCCGATCTAACATCTCTGGAGAGACCTGAAAATAGCTGTAAAGCGACGCTCCCCATCCAACCTGACAGAGCTTGAGAGGATCTGCAGAGAAGAATGGGAGAAATGTCCCAAATACAGGTGTGCCAAGCTTGTAGCGTCATCCCCAAGAAGACTCGAGGCTGTAATTGCTGCCAAAGGTGCTTCAACAAAGTACTGAGTAAAGGGTCTGAATACTTATGTAAATGTTATATTTCAAAAAAACTGTTTTTGTTTTGTCATTATTGGGTATTGTGTGTAGATTGATGAGGGAAAAAAATACAATTGAATCCAAGGCTGTAACGTAACAAAATGTGGTCCAGGGGTCTGAATACTTTCCGAATGCACTATAATAGCACCCTTCCAACGCGCATGTCCCACACTCACATGCACACACGCCTCCCATCCAACGAATGCCAATACACATACAGTACACACAACAGAATGCACGCACACACACAGGCGATTCCTAGCCTTAAGAAAGCCTTGGAATGCCTGCGACGTCATCCATAGTTGGCATACTTGAAGCCCTCACCACCTCCCCTACAGCGGGACAAAAATAGAGGAGACAAATAATTCCTCATGGAGCTGAAAGAGAGGAGTCCCCAGGAGGAGAGGTCACATCTTTGAAGATCATTTTAAAAAGAACCAAACATGCCACACTGGCAAGCCTCCTTTTCGACCTGTCATTCTGTTAAATACCACCAGGGTCAACGTAGTAATTATTGTCCCTGTCACTGAAGGCACTGTCTATATACTGTATGTCCCTGTGTCTTAACACACTAGCGTGCACTTTAAAAAGACAGTCCCTCTTGAAGCAGAACGTTTGTTTCCAAAAAGGCCACTGGTCCTGTTACTTCCGGAGACCATATGATGTCATTTAGAATGTCTGGAGTCAGAATGACTACTACTATGGTGTCTGTGATGAACGCAATGATGCTCACTTCTACTTTACTGAATGTTTATGTAACCCCTTTCATATCCAAACATCCCACTATTCCCTAACCCCTGTCAATAAGAAAGGAGCATGTTAAAGGTCATGGATCTGAACACATAGAATGTAAATGATGTGAAAGAGAAGAGAGAAAAGAAGAATTAACATTGGTGGAAAAAACGATTTGATCTAGAACGAAAAAAGAGAGGATGAAGTAAAAAGATTTTAAATCTGAAAAAGCTTTCAATGACACAAAACATGGCGGGGGACTGGCACAAAGGTGGGGTAAAAAAGAAGTGTTCGAATGTTATATACCTGTGTGTTCATATTTGTGTCTTAGGAGGGAACTGGTCTTCTGGAATGTTTTGTCGCACAAGTCACACGCGTACATACCACTTTCTGTCTTCTTAATCTTCTTCCGGGAGAGGAGCGATTCGTCTGTCAGGTCCTCCAGGCCTGACAGATAGTCCGCAGTGCCATCCAGTAGCTCCCCCTATGAGATGAGAGAGGCAGACTGTTCAATACTTTGTAAGTAGCCCACACCTGTCACCTAAACAAAGACACCTCTGCTCTTAGTTTGATCCCAAGTCTGGACAGGGCTTAGTCGTCGATCCGTGTGACCTGTGACCCCCTCTTACTGCCCAGGACAGGAGACAGTAAAAAGGGAACATATGGGCTTTTTAAGTCTGTGTTGTGGATTATTTTCTTTATTTTTTGGGGGGACGTATTTACAAAACAGACAGCCACAGTGCAAACTCATCTAATTAGAGGAAATTATTTGAGAAAAACACAATTTTAACAGATTTTTTAAAAACTAATTTAAAACATTTAATTTGTTTTGTGTTGAGTGTGACTTTATCCATTAGATACTAATTTAAAAGGGCTAAATGTTTATTGTTAACTTCTAAAAATTGACTTTAGTGAATGGATCTAAAACCACAAAAGGGCTTGCTTACCTTGAAACCTGGTTTCCGTTGGTACTTCCTCGACCTCTGTTGCATTTCAGAGAATGTAGCCGCCCCAGTTGCATAAGTGTAGGCCATGTGGGGCAGAAAGCTCATTGGATCCAGCCCTGGGTATGGCCTCAGGCCTGGGATGCTGGCCTGGGCCTGCATGAAGCTGGGCGGGGGGAACGCTCCATGTGTGGGCAGAGATGTGTACATGTGACCACCACCGAAGGGGTTGATGCCAAAGATGGGGCTGGCACTCTTCTCTATTTGGTGTTCACGGTTCCCTCTGTTGTCTCTCTCTGAGCCCAGGAACTCCTTCTTGATGTGGGCCAAGTCCATGGGCTCAGTACCCTGCTCCTGGCTGGAATGGTGGTGGTCACCGTTGCAGTCTGAGATGTAGCCGTTTGGTTTGGACCTCTTTTCTCCCAGTGAGATGCCCTTGCTCATCATGTGTTTTGGCAAAGAAAGGTCCAACGGTGCGTCCCCCCCATGGCCGTCCCCTTCAGAGACCAGGCTGTTTGGAGTGTACGAACTGCTCTGGGAGTTTTTAGAAGAAGTGGAGGAGAGATTGAGAGGAGATGGAGTTCTGCTTCTAAGGTGGTCCAAGGGGTCTAGTGGTTTGTCACACATCTGCCTGTTGGCTGTAAACTGGCTGGCCTCTAAGTGTCTGTGGGGAGCATCACGGTAACCGTTGGTGTTCCCGGCATGTAAATCAGGGAGTGTCATGATGCGGTCCACGTGTTGCGCCATGGACATTGGTGACCTGGCTAGCCTGTGCTGCTTGCGCTCCTCTGGACTGCTCCGCTCTGACGGCAGCGACCGCTTCCTGGGGTTGGCATTGCCGTTGTTGTATTGTTGTTGCTGCTGATTCTTCCACTGGGAGAACCACTCCTTGACGAACTCCTGCGGTAGGCCGACTGCGATGGAGATCTTCAGCAACTCCTCTGAGTTGGGTTCCGTGTTCATGGCAAAGTAGGCCTTGAGCACTGACACGTGGTTCTTAAAGGGGTTGACGGGGCTGGTGGCGCACCTCTCTGAAAGAGAGGATAGCAAGGTGGCCTGCTGCTCTGAGGGGAACACTCCCCTGCGGCTGAGAGACACGTCCTCGCTGGGTTGGAGGTGGTTGATCTCCTCGTTCTTCTTACACAGGTAGCGCTCATGCTGGTGCAGTGGGATGGGCCCTGGGAAGGTCTCCTTGCAGAACTGGCAGGAGAACGGCAAGAATGGAACCTGGTGGCTCTCATGGTGCGACTTGTCCACATGATCCGCCGAGTGGTTGAGCCTCTCCTTCTTGATGTCCATGTTGATCTGCCTCTTGGAGTCGTCAATCAGGCTTTTGGCCTCGTTCACCTTCTCCAGGGTGTAGTCGATTATGCTCTTGGTGGGGCTGCCTTGGCCCACCACCTGGAAGCCAGCATGCGGGGAGGACACGGCCAGCTTCTGCTCCTCCATCTGAGCCCCCAGCTCCTTCATATAGGCCCTGAGCTTGGAGATCTCCTCCGGGTTCCCATCCATCTTCTGCCGACACACTGTGTTGTCCACGATCTGGAGGACCTTCTGCACCTCGCTCAGGTTGTTCCCCAGGGACCCATAGCCCAGCAGGGGCAGGTCCAACCCCATCCCACCCAGGTGCTGCAGGGGGCTCTGGGATGAGCTGTGGACCCCCAGGGGGCTGCCTCCTCCGCCGGCTCCATTCATGTAGCCCCCTGGCCCGCCAACGCTATACTGGGAGGCCATCAGTAGCCGGTAGTCGTTGAAGTCCATTGGCTCTGCCTTGATGTCCAGGTGACCCTGCTGGTCTTGGGGGCCCATGGGGCGGCCGTTCTCCAGCTTGTGGCGGAGCAGAGCCAGGGCGGGGCTTCCCGGGGAGGAGGCGGTGGAGTTAGGGGAGGAGCCAGCCTTGGTGTTGCCTCCTCCGTTACGTACTCGTCCGTTGACGGAGATCAGACCGATGCACTTCTTGCTGCTGATGTGGGAACTGTAGGAGCCGGAGTGAGAGAACCGCTTCTTGCAGTTGGAGCACTCGTATGGTTTCTCACCTGTAAACGATAAACAAGTACATGAATTTCAAGTTACTCCATTTTGAATACTTGCACTTGGCTGGTAGTGAAATAGCTGAAGATTTCTTTCAGTGTGAAAATTAGCATTTCTATGATAGGTCTATTCAACTCTCGTCTTATTGAGCTGTGGCCTCATCCATATGGCGGAATTAGTCACTTATGAAACAGGTCTGAAACAGTGAGCTATTATAAAACAGAATGACTCATTTACTGACAGAGGCCAAAAAGGAACATTATCAATTTTACTCTTATGGCATGCGCCCTCTCTGTCATCTAGCCACAGTCACATGAATACATTTTAAAATGGTGGGCTGATGCCAGCTTGACTCAGCTTAGTACCTACCGCTGTGAATGCGGAGATGCTCCTTCAAGTGATGCTTGTATTTGAAGGCTTTTCCACACTCAGTGCATTTGAACTTGCGGTTGCCGGCCCCTTCACTCAGCAGCTGGGGCTGTGGAGGAGATAGAAGATAGAGTTTTCACATCAGTGCCACCTAAACGTGTTGTCTAAGAGTGGGAGTCACAAATGAACCAGGCACTGGGGGAGATTTCAAGGTAGCTGGCCTTGAGAAGGAATGTAATGAATTTGTCTTAGCTTCAACGGTAGGCTACTTTGCAACACAATAACACTCCGTCACGAACGTTAACTACATCTAACTACATAAGTATTTTTTAGGGTTTTACATCCGAAATGGTTTAATTAAAATGATGAAGCGCGCAAGCAACTCATCAACCGATTTCTAGAATAGTGTGTGGGTTGAGTTTTCGTGTTCTGTTCAAAGGTAACTGTTTAGTGTAGGTGCATTTCCTGCATTTCCTGAAATTCAAATGAGTGCAGATAACAAACAAAAATAATATGTAGAGAGATAAAGCCCCCACAAAGAACTTCATGAGAAAGATGTGGGAGGTTTGCATGGTACATTTTCAATTACAAAAAATCCCTTTTCGCTAATGCTTGCTGAGGATTCTATAAATAAGATGTGTGTTATTGTGTGTGTATGATTGTGTATGTGTGGAGTTAAGGCATTCCTAAGGCCAGGTGACATTTCAGGTCAGAGCATGTGATTAGGGTTACATTGTAAAAATGCTAGCGATCTGAAAAATGGAGCCAATGAATGATGTGCCTTCATAACCAAATGTATGAACAGTTTACCCCATGCTAAAAATAGATTCCACTGCTCTAGTCACACAGAGGATAAGCAGAGTAGCACAATTCACACGTTTGCACCAATAGGACTCAAATCTGAATCCCTCCATAGTCCGGTGCACTAAGGTAGCCTAGTCATAATGACCTTCCATGAGATCCTTCCTTTAACTCTTTTAACTGGAGAGGAAGTACAGAACTAAACAAACACTTAAAGTCATTTGAGGATTATGATACTCCAGATCACTGGGGAAAAAACATCTGGTCGTTTTTAAGCCAGTCTGAAGGGGGAGAGGAGAAGGGGGAGGGGTTCAGGTGAGGGGGTGGAGGGGGACTTGGGGAGGAAGGGGGGGTGCTTAATTAAGGAAATCTAATTATAATCACCACTATAATTGGAAAATTGTAATGATTCCACTGCTTATTTGCCTGGTCTGTCATAAGAGACAGTTGTAGGTTCGGTTTTAGGACAGAAAAAAGGCCTACACTTTTGGTTTTTGGTCTTTATGTTTACAAATGGCAGGTTGTAAATGGTTGTACTTGTACTGATTCCCTGGTTAAAATCGAAATACAAATTAAATAACATTTTATCCGTCACATGCTTGGTAAACAACAGGTGTAGACTAACAGTGAAACGCTTACTGACGGGCCCTTCCCAACAACGCAGACAGAAAGAAAATAGAGAAATAAAAAAACAAGTAATGATAAATGTGGCTAAATACACGGGGTACCAGATATCGAGTCAATGTGCAGGGGTACAAGGTAATTGAGGTAGACGTACATATAACTAGGAATAAAGTCACAGATAATAAACAGTAGCAGCAAAACCTACAAAACTGGTATATAATAAATGCTATGCTCAGCGAAAGCACTGCTTATCACTGCGTATTGATCCATAGGAAATGGTCCATATATCTAGCAATATCTATGAGTGCTAATGTCTAATCAAATCTGGTCCATTTCTAGCAACAGCTGATGTAAAAAGTCATATGGCCTGAGGAAGGCAATATGCTAGCACATCCCACGCAGGACTCACTGAAGGAAGATGCATGGTGGAGCGCAACACAATGCAGCTGTGAACAAGCAGTGCGTGGTCTGAAGCAGTGCGTGGTCTGAAGCAGTGCAGGGGTCTGAAGCAGTGCGTGGTCTGAAGCAGTGCGGGGTCAGAAGCAGTGCATGGTCTGAAGCAGTGCGTGGTCTGAAGCAGTGCATGGTCTGAAGCAGTGCGTGGTCTGAAGCAGTGCGTGGTCTGAAGCAGTGCGTGGTCTGAAGCAGTGCAGGGTCTGAAGCAGTGTGTGGTCTGAAGCAGTGCGGGGTCTGAAGCAGTGCGGGGTCTGAAGCAGTGCGGGGTCTGAAGCAGTGCGTGGTCTGAAGCAGTGCGTGGTCTGAAGCAGTGCGGGGTCTGAAGCAGTGCGGGGTCTGAAGCAGTGCGTGGTCTGAAGCAGTGCGTGGTCTGAAGCAGTGCGGGGTCTGAAGCAGTGCAGGGTCTGAAGCAGTGCGTGGTCTGAAGCAGTGCGGGGTCTGAAGCAGTGCGGGGTCTGAAGCAGTGCAGGGTCTGAAGCAGTGCGTGGTCTGAAGCAGTGCGTGGTCTGAAGCAGTGCGTGGTCTGAAGCAGTGCGGGGTCTGAAGCAGTGCGTGGTCTGAAGCAGTGCGGGGTCTGAAGCAGTGCGTGGTCTGAAGCAGTGCGTGGTCTGAAGCAGTGCGTGGTCTGAAGCAGTGCGGGGTCTGAAGCAGTGCGTGGTCTGAAGCAGTGCGTGGTCTGAAGCAGTGCGTGGTCAGATTTTTTAAAGAACTAGACCTCAGAAGTAACTTGTTTAATGTGAGAGGAGTAGAGGATGACAGGAAGAAGAAAGGAGAATGCTAATTCACTCAAGAGAATATGATTCTCCATGCAGAAGAGTCACCATGAGGAAGCCATTAAAGTCATTATAATGAACAAAAATCTTAAAAGGAAAAATAAATGAGTGAAGGGCAGTGAGCTAAAATGATACTGTGTGTTTCACCCAGATTGTTGGTCAACCCACCGAACGACACAACAGAGTGTGAAGGAGATCAGATCAGATGAGGAAAGAAAAGAGGAGATTAAGAGGAGAAGATAACCAGAATAATAAACACACCTGTCTATTTGTCTGTCTGTCTGTCTGTCTGTCTGTCTGTCTGTCTGTCTGCCTGCCTTCCTGTCTGCCTGCCTGCCTGCCTGCCTGTCTGCCTGCCTGTCTGTCTGTCTGTCTGTCTGTCTGTCTGTCTGTCTGTCTGTCTGTCTGTCTGTCTGTCTGTCTGTCTGTCTGTCCGTCTGTCTGTCTTACCTGATCTCTCCCTGGCATGTTCATGGCCATATGTCTCTCCAGCTGTGTGCGGTGGGAGAAGGTCTCGCTGCGCAGGGGGCAGGCCACGCTCTCCTCATTCTTCTCGTGGCGGTACTTGATGTGCTCCTTGAGCGATGTCAGCCGCTTGTAGCCCCGGTCGCAGTAAGGACAGGTCAACAGTTGGGCGAAAGCATCTGGAGTCCCAGGTGACAGGTCTGTACAGGGGAAAGAAGGAGGAGGAGAGGTCATAAGGTCGGCTAGTAGACCCTGATGGGCAGCATGCCCAGGTTGTAAACGGAGGAAGTTGTATGTAGTTGTCTATGTAGTCAGCTTCAGCTTATACTTAAACACACACTACCCATGAAAGTCACTCAGTAACACTACTGAGGACAAAGGCATAGACGTGGTAGGCCTATAACGCAGTTCCTGAGACTGCAAATAGTCCGTCAAATGGATTTTCTGGATTCTCACCATTTTCGTTTTCGTCTTGCCCAATGGTCTCGGGAGTTCCGAGTCGTGTTACTTCCTCTGGGGCTTCTGGATAAATGATGGCAGTGTCGCCACGCTGGAGGTACTCAGCGATGTTGGCCGAGTGGCCGTCACTCTCCTCCAGTTTACTACACTTAGTGAAGTAGTCGTCAACCTCCGACACCCCATCCATACTACTGACTGTATAAGAGGAAGAGGATGAGGAGGAGGAGGAGGAGGAGGAGGAGGAGGAGGAGGAGGAGGAGGAGGAGGAGAGGTGGAGGTAGAGAAGAAGAGAGAGGAAGACAAATTAAAACATTGGTCAGTCTCCATCCTCCTTGCCCCATTTTGAGATGTGCTGCACAGCTCCATTATATTGGCCACAGGGAAACAGACTGGTCTCTAAATGTGATGAAGGACACCGAGGGAGGGAATCATTAAGCAACTACTTAGAGGGGAGTATACATCTATGTTACCATTAATGATGTCATGTAATGGCTTCTACATAGAAAAATAAGAGATAATTTCATCATTAAGTGATGTTCGCAACCCATCTTAAAGCTTTTAGACATTTTAACTTAAATATTTCCTAGTGTAACAGGTAATTGGTTTAGGTTGCAATTAGATTTTCTGGGTTTACAGATCTCACTTAGAATTCTCTCTCTCTACATAATTTAAAGCAGAGATTTGATTATGAGTAAGTAAATGTAGGGCTATGTCTGCTTAACAGTCAGTGCAGGCATAATGGTATATCAGGTGTCTAATGCATTCATCAGCTGATTTAACAAATCAGGAAAGTTAGGGTAGCTACATTTATTTGTCTTAGGATCATTACTGTTTGCTATTGGCTTGTGTGTTGTGCGCAGCTGTGACACAGATTCTGTGTATATTTTTGTTGTTGAAAATATCCTTAAAACGAAGGACACTGAACTTTCCCGAAGCGGCTTGGATCCCTTGAAGTTACTCTAGGCAAGGTTGTGTTGATAAAAACGGTCAATTGCAAAGATATTGTGATTCACTGCAAGGACAAACTAACATGTTATTGTCTCGTTGTAAACCAATTTAAAAGTACATTAATCAAACAAATGAGATTTAGGTCAAAACTCAATTTTGCAGCAAGATGTGATTTGCGCTGCACTCTCACTCAACCCGCAAATGTTTCCTTTGCTTTCCCTCGCTTTGATGCACGAGGAGGAACATTATCTCTCATGGCCCTTGACTGTGTGTGTGTGTGTCTTTCCTATTAGGTATATCACCTGCTGCAAAGGGTTATAATCATGTCTCTTCCTAGTGTGTTGCCGTTTGGGTTTTTATGGTGGAACGGGGGAGTTATAGTAAATATGGTGGTTCCTGTTAAAGAGGGTGGAAGTCACCTGTACCATTTCCTACAGCGTGAAGAGACCCCTCTGGCCCCAAGGGATCATATTCGTCCTTCCTTTCATCTATGAAGGAGAGGAGAGAAAGGCTTCAAATCAGACAATCAACTGTGGCTAACACAGCACTCAATAAACTCAAGTATGACCATGGTTCAACACTCGAGGCAAAGTCAACAGGAATGCACATGGCGCATGCTAGCCTGACAATTCAGTTAAGTATCTCTTTCCATTCAGCCACGGCTCGTAATATGAATGTTTTTTTTTTCTCCAGATAATGAGGGATAGGCAGGTCGAGGGGTGTACATATACTGTGCCCATTGTGTTTGTTCCTCCTGGCCCCACTCATGTGACTCCTCCACAGGAGTCACAAGAATCATACGCTTCCTCTCTTCAAAGGAGGGATATACAACACGCCTGCCTGCTGCAGCAGGGGGGGGGGGACGACGACAAGAGAACAGACTCCCCCCCCCATCTCCCCCCTTTTTCATTTACAGCAGGTTACTTTTCAAAACTTCCTTCCTCATGAGCAATGAGTGTCAAACAGGAACCTGATGCTGTGCTTTTTTACACCAAAATAGTCTTGCTATGAGTCAAAGGAGTCACAAGGTACTATACACAACCTATTGAGAACATGTCAACATAGGACCAATGTTTATAGTCCATTGGCACAAACTTTGTGGTCCAAAAGAGTAAAAGGTTGAAGGTAGAATGTCTGGAAATTAGAAGCTAGTTTTCCTACTTAAATTCCTAAATAATGTGGATGAAAACTATTTTATTTATCATAGTTCCAAGATTAAATATAATCAAGAAGCGAGGTCTCACCCTTTTCCCTACAACGTTTCCCCCCATGCACCACACAGATAGAAATAGTGGTGCTGCATGTTTCAGAGAATAACTGCACAAATGCATGCCTCTTCTGATGGGGAAAGCATTGTTGCTTCCCTTCGCCTCAACTTCAGGTTCACTGCCAGACTTTTTAGAATGAGTTTCATTCAGCCAACATGGGGCTTTTTGTGGGTTCCATGGCTCAGAGTAAGGACAAAGGCATGTGAGTCACGCCCTGGTGCCACTGTCGTAGAATCTAGACACTGTACTCAAGTGTCATTCTATTTTCAGTAGGCCCCTCCTTCACTACGCTTGCACTGTATATGAAATATGAAATATAAAATGGAGTCTCTGTGTTTTTCACTCAGTAGTCTTTTTTCCTAGAGAGGAAGAGGCAAGATGGTGGGTTCAGTAAATTAGCATTTCAGTTATTTTCTGATTTCTCGATGTGACTCAAACTGCCACATCTCAGGACTGCTCATCTTTTTCAGTACGTTGAAGTGACACCCAAGTCTTTTACATCTGTTGCATGAGTGAAATGAATATTCATCAGTTTACATATAAATGTCAAATGCCAGTTGAATTAAAATCAAACCACTTAACAAATAGCTAGGTTAGCATTAGCTATAACGGACAGTAGCAGATGTGTTAACCTGGCATTGATTTATTTTACAGCTTTCTTATAATGATCATGATAATAATGATAACATCTACATAAGCTCCCCACAAGGCTCTTTTCATTTACATTTCGTTTTGGACCGGGTTCAAATTTTCTAAAACTCCTTCCCAGTCCCTCCTATTTCCCAATTCAGCAGCGCAGCTCGCCACCAAGTCATTAACAGAGACGGATAGTCGATGCTGGTCCATTTTTCTTTTTTTTTTAACTGGGTGTCTCGCATGAGCCCTTTGTATCTGTCAGGCGGCCCTAGAATGGTGGGCCTAGCGTGCATGTAGATGGCCGTCATAAAGCGCCACATTTCCTTTAGGGCTGTTAATGAGTCCTGCAAAAACCTAGCTCCCTCTTAACAATCCCGCTTGGCTTCTAATTAAAAGTATTTGTCTTTGCGGCCCTGGTTGTCCTGTCACTGATGCAGATGATATGGAGGGGGAGAAGGGAATGGAGAGGGAGGAAGAGAGAGAGAGAGAGAGAGAGAGAGAGAGAGAGAGAGAGAGAGAGAGAGAGAGAGAGAGAGAGAGAGAGAGAGAGAGAGAGAGAGAGAGAGAGAGAGAGAGAGAGAGAGAGAGAGAGAGAGAGAGAGAGAGAGGAGAGAGAGAGAGATGAGAGAGAGAGAGAGAGAGAGAGAGAGAGAGAGGAGAGAGAGAGAGAGAGAGAGAGAGGGGGGGTTTGGCTACAGCCCACTAAACTGAGTCTAATTATAAGGACTTTTATATCAGGTTGTTTTCATAAATATATGCAGGGTTACAATTATGGGTCAATGAGAATGAAAGGCTTTTACAAGAGAGAGAAGGAGAGAAAAGAGGGGAGGGAGAACGGTGAGAGCTCAGAGGTGAGGGTGTGAACAGTCATACAGCGATGAGTATGGGAGGGAGGGAGGGAGGGAGGGAGGGAGGGAGGGAGGGAGGGAGGGAGGGAGGGAGGTGGTTTTGCGACGTGAGCCTGTGAAGCAGCTAAAGTGCTGACTGTATTTCAGCAGCAATACGTCTCACTAGAATAGAGCACTATGTTAATCTCTACAATCTCCTGTCAACCTCACAGAGATCCGGAAATTGAAAAAATAGACAGAGTATAGAACAAAGCCACTTCCAAGGCTCCAGCTGTTTTAGCATAAACTGAAGAGGTGAATATACTGTATTATTATGAGTTCTGTAATTGATTTACATCAGTGAAGTGTGTTGATTGATCTCCTGTCAAAGCACTTTGTGACAACTGCTGATGTAAAAAGGGCTATATAAATGCATTGGATTGATATAGGCTACTGATTTATGTTGTGCAGGTATTGAACTGATCAGATCACTTACCAGTCCCATTGAGGTGTCTGTGTGGGTCGTCTCCGAGGCGCCAGGCATGGTGGTGGCTCTGCCGCCCGTCCCTGCCCTCTGACCCCTCTGCTCCACCCCTGTAGGACAGCAGGGCGTGGCCCACCCTGGGTGACGCCTCCAGGTTGGGCACGCCGGCTCCGGAGGGCTGCCACCCTCCTCCCCATTGGTCAGGCCGTTCTCCTCTGAGAGCAGCGTCCTGTCATCCTCGTCTGTCTCGGAGCCCATCTCCACCACATTCTCATAGTTCAGCACTGCAAGACACAAACAAAGAGACGCTGTTAGGTTTCTAAACAACATCCGCCTAACTCGGCTCTGGTGGTAGAAAGGAGAAATGAGAAAAGTCACATTCCTGCTTTGAAAACTTTCGGGAGCTTTTTATACACCGCAGACAACCTAGGAACCAAATGGACAGCTTGTAATACTACATCCCTGAACATTGATACAAAACAAGTGGTTGATTTTGATTCAGGCTGAACTCAAGGGCCTTCAGGGTAACCTATAAATATGTCCGCTTTGGTGTAGCGGAAAAATACTCTGATAAAGGTGCATGAGAAAAACAGTCATAGGCCCAAAAGAGAAAGTAAATTGCTTGTTTGGGGATATTATTTGGTTCCCCTCAACAGTTTTTCGAAACCATAAACCTTTACATCCTAACAACATACCATTCCATTTCCCACACACGTTCCCATGGAAGAGAATAGAAAATACATTTTTTTTTCACTTTTCCCCTTTGGGTACATCGAGATTAGGCTTTGCATATTTGTTCATAATATGATCTTTGTCTGACTGTATGGTTCGGCACTTGCCTCCCAGACAACTGCGCAACAGGTGCAAATTAAAAAGGGTAGCCATGGTGGGGTGTGCTGAAATCTGCTGACCCGAGCTGAATTCCTAGAGCAGCGGAGGGGGGTTTAGGGCGTGGGACAAAACCCACTGTAATAAGAGGTGTGACACAAGGTTTTAGGGGGACTTCGGACAGGGTAATGCCTTCTCCGATCAGAAAATAAGAGAAAGAGTGACTGAGAGGAAGAAAGGGGATGAAAAGTAAGACCTGAAAACACGTTGTGTGGTCTAGCTATTCAACGTCTTTACCTCGCGCTCACCCTCATACACCCTCCCCTCTTTAGTCCCGCCAGAACCGCAACAACAGTGGATTTGCCTTTTTGCTGAATTAAATATCTGACCCTTTTTTAACTCTGAGCTAAGAGCAGTTTGGAAAAGACCAGTGAAAAGACCAGCTAGCATCCTATCCACTTTAAGAAAGTGTGTTTTTGCCATCTAGACTTGCGTGTGTTATTATACCACAGATGATATGTAGGCACATTTACTTTAGGAAAGGATATTATTCAACTAATTTCTTCCAGGAAAAAGAGAGAGAAAGACGCATGCCTCCCATTTCTAGAATCACTCACCAGCCGACAAAGATAAATGTTTGTGGGGAAAAACACAAAGACAACTGTTTGTTTGTTACTTTACTTATGTTGCTCAGATACTTGGCCAGTGTGTGGCTGTTTTGTATCTGTGTTGCGGTGGGCGGTAGGCGGACGGAGAAAAGTCAGTAACCTCCCAAACAAAAGCAATTCATCTAACTGTTTGTCTCCCAGGTCACATGGTCTAGTAGTGTGGCAGATGTCACAGGACTAAAGCTACAGGCTAGAGACTACAGGCTGGGACCTCAGTTGCTGTGTGTCTCTAAATCAATAGTTCTGGTTGGAAATGACTTTAGACATGCCACCTGTACATACAAGCTGTCATTACTCTTGATGGTAATTAGCAAACTGTTTTTCTGTAGGTTTAGTCAGGATAAAGCGAGTTATAACAACTCTGCCACAGAGAGAGCCAGGGAGTGTGTGCTTTGTCTCCAGTGACATGTTTGATAGAGCCCCACACTTCGCTCCATCTCGCCGTACATCCATTGTATGTGGAACGCCGCCGTTCCGACCTGCTGAACTCACAGAGATCCATTGTCTCCTCCCGTCACCTCTCCAACGATCGATTCTTTGTGCTCATTCAAGGATCCTGAGACAGAGCATTAATTAATCTCTCTCTGCCTCTCTCTCTCTCTCTCTCTCTCTCTCTCTCTGCCTCTCCCTCTCTCTGCATCTCCTCTCTCGCTCTCTGCCTCTCTCTCTCTCTCTGCCTCTCCTCTCTCTCTCTGCCTCTCCCTCTCTCTCTCTCTGCCTCTCCTCTCCTCTCTCTCTATCTCTTTCTCTCTCTCTCTCTCTCTGCCTCTCCCTCTCTCTCTCTGCCTCTCCCTCTCGCTCTCTCTCTCTCTCTCTCTCTCTCTCTCTCTCTCTCTCTCTCTGCCTCTCCCTCTCTCTCTCTGCCTCTCCCTCTCGCTCTCTCTCTCTCTCTCTCCCTCTCTCTCTCCCTCTCTCTCTCACTGCATTAAGGACATTCATCTTGACCCTCCCTATCTGGTTTGGTCATCTCCTCTGTTATATTTTACTCCAGTCAGATTCTCAGTAAGGCCTCTTTTATGTCACTAATGCATCCAGCTGTTTGAAGGTATGACTTAATGCCTCCAACCCAAGCTACAAGTTCCAGGCAGGTGGCTTTAAAAAAGGTTTGCTATATCGATCACAGACAGTGTTTTCTAGCATGGTGCAGGTAGTGCAGGGTAGGAGTACCCTTCCTTACTGACAATGCCTCCTGAGTGTCTGTGAGAAGGATGATGTTCGTTGATTGATTGATTGGCTGGCTGATTGGTTGATTGGTTGCTTGATTGATTGGTTGATTATCACGATCCAATGCCCAACCCCTTCCACTCTGTTTACTTTACATTCAAGAAAATCTATAGGTAAGGTTAGGAGGTGGGGCTTTCTTGCAGTGCAGGGCACCATTCGTGGATCCTGGATGCTGATAGCATGAGCAGCCAGGGTGCAATTTATGGGGAGCCAGGGTGTGCTCAGCTCCCCTGAATGAGACATTGGCCCCAAAATGCAACAAAAGTCAAACTTTTGGGGGTCTCTAAATAATCTTAATCTAACCATTCTCCTATTTCATTCAAAGGCAGTGGTAAATATGTTTTACAGTGGTAAATATGAAAATAAAAGCACCCCCACCTCTCTATAATTGTTTAATCCATTTATTTCTACATGGCTGCACAAACCATCTCCCTGTCCATGAATGGTGTAAATTCTATAGAGAGGCGCTGTCCACTCAGTAGGGTTGAATTTCGGCCTCAGCTGAGTTCTTTTAAACGCATAGATATTCCTTTGTTCGCCATTTGTTTGCCATGTGTCCTTGATAAGAAAAGAAAAAAAGCCTATTAGTTCATTAGAGATGAATTTGATTTATCCGTTGATTTATCATTGTTTGGTTTTGTCAGTCAGCTGTTAGAGCGCTCATTGTTTTGTTTTTTAGTTGTGTGTGGGTATTGGTGTTCTCCGTGGCCACAAGAAGTAGACCATCTATTTAGCTTTATTATTTTCTATCAAAATGTGTTTTCTTTCCTGGATCAGCTGAGGATGGTCGACAATATCACTAGACAACTAGACACCAATGCGCATCCAGTCCATCCAGATAGTAGGCTATAAGTTAATGACAGTACGACTATATACAGTTAACGCTTTCGGTTAGAAGCATTCGATTTTGCAGTGGCAAAGGTCTACATTATTTTAGATTTGAGAACTGTTTTCACAGAGAAACATAATTAAATGTTACGTAGGCATAGTTATACACTTAAAGTGCATTTTCCGAGATCTCCAAGATCCAGGATTCCTACAGGGTTTAGGTTCAATGTTCTAATTCAATTGTTAAATGCGTAATAATGACAAATAACACAGCCATAAATGTCATTAATGTAAGGAAAGAAAGGTAGTGTTTTATGACACACGATCTGTGAAGACCCCCAAGCATATCTGTTTACAATGCCTTTATCAATTCATTGTCTCTGTTTCTAAATGGTGATTGTGTGATGTCAGGATATATCTGCTAACCTTGATATCTTAATGGCGCTTTGAAGACAACTGGGAACTCAGGAAAAAACAAGGTCAAATCATGACGTCAGTGATCTTCAGTTCGGAAAGTCGGAGTTCTAGAAAGATGCCCAAGTTTCCAACTTGGAATTCCGAGTTGGATGACCATTTAAAACTATTTTCTCAGTCGGAGCTAGTTTTATTCCGAGTTCCCAATTGTCTTGAATGAACTGAAGTCAGAAGTCAGAGATTTTCTGAGTTCCCAGTTGTTTTGAACGCGGGATAAGCAGCTTTTTCTGAAGCCTGTGGTGCAGGCCTAGTGGTGGGTAAACGCACCTAAACGCAGTTTACCCTCCTTTTTCAGAAAAAATGCATTGAAATTATAGGGAGCGTTACTTTTTTCACCGCGACCCGCAATCGGAATTTAGCCACTTTTTTAAACACACTAGGCTACATCACAGGCTACAGGTAGGCCTATTTGAAGTTCATGGTAATACACATTGTAGCCTAGTCTAGTAAATTGACTGTGTGTGCTAGGGTGACCATGACGTTTTTTCTTGGACAGTTTCGGCCTAATTTCATGTGTCCCGATTACAAACAAGGTCAATTTGTCAGCAAGACGCAATCGCCGAATGTCATTAGGCACACTGTTTGGTGTTTTGTAACAGATATTAATTTCCATTAATCAAATTTTGCAAGTGCACATGCAGTGCACTGTTTGGATGCTGGAATTGCTTTGGAGTGGAAGAACATGCACTTTTTGAAGTGATTTGTTTGACAATCAGATAATATAAGGTAATTCATTTTTACTGTTAAATGACATCTTTACTATTAGGCCTATAAAAAAAAGACCCTGTGTTGGCCGTCACAGACACACCTATGCCTGCTAACAGTTCCATCGAAAAGTTATCACTGCGCCTCCATAAGAATATCATGTTCATGTTGCTGTCCGAATCATCTCTTGTATTTATCTCAACTCGCACATTATTTCCTCTTGCTTCCATTCTAGCTTTTAGTTTGGTACAGCAGGGGTTAATATTAGCCTTGCTGTCTGCCTGTCCTCGGAAACAATGTTTCACTTTAGAAGTAGTACTATACATACAGTGAACGGTGCCCAGATGAGACGAGACAACTTTTTCTGAGCCAGTCGAAATCATGCATCTACGTCATTATCATGGACATATCCAAGTAAATGCCAATTGAATAAAAGCTCAAACAAACAAAAATGCAGCTAGGTTCATTGTTTGATGTGACTGAGTTATCTGAAGTTGGCTAGCTAGCTAGTAAGTGACAAGAACGTTAGCTATCCAGCCTGCATAGCAACCATTTTGTTTAGAACGGACGACCAGGCCTTTTGCATAGCAACTATGCAAAAATAATTAACGACTGGGTCTGTAGCAACATGACCAAACGAACTAACAACCAGATTTTTGTCCGGACTATATCGTCTGATGGAAGAATTAAATTGTATGAATTGACTTATCAAAATAACGCTTTAATGAAAATATGTAATTCATTGTTCTTTTAAATATGTTGGTAACAGTTTTATAAAAGCTATCGCGTCGGGCCGAAACAATGCCATTTACCTGTGACTGTATTCATGATACAGCACTGCCTCTTGTGCCTTATGACTTAAATAAACCCATCATAATTTTAATATAGTACAAATCCACTAAATCCTATGAAACAGACATTCCAGTATCAAGACCATTAACTACAACTGTTTGTTTCAATATGATCTAACTGCCTTTGATGAGCATGCCCTTAAGGCGTGTAAATGCGCTAACTAACAGGTGCATACCATACCTGTCACATATCATATTAATTCCATAAAAGACAACCCTCACCACATCTTCGCCTGTCCCCAGGCTCTGCAAAGACCACACCTGCCCTCTCCTCTCCTGAGGGAGGCTCCCTTCCTCGTCGTCCATTTTAAACCCCACAGTTCAACAGATGCATCAGACAGGTTCCTTGCATATGCCATGAGGGGCTAGTATCCACTCCATACAGTCTCTTTCTCTCTCTTTCTCTTCTTTTCTCTGTGCGGCTCTTCCATGAAAAATGCCAGTTCCATATTTACACACAGACACATTGGTGGTGTATGTGTGTGTGTGTGTGTTTGATATGATCATAAAAAAAAGAGACATGTTTCAGGTCTACTGCTGGCTCCAGGTGATCTGCACGCTCTCCTGTCTCTCCTGTCTGCCGCTACCACTGCCTGGGAAATGAGAGATGAGGTGGAAGCTACTGGAGAAAAACTGCTCTCTCTGTTCTACCTCTCTCTCTTTTCTCTCTCTCTCTCTCTCTCTCTCCCTCTGCCTGTGAGTGGTGCAGATCACCTGAGCGAACAACTGGAGGGGGAGGGGGAGGTGAGTGAGTAGGTAAGGAAGCGATAATCCCAGATAGACAGGTAGGGGTTTTCCACACACAGGAAGGTGGGAAATAAAAGTGTAATATTATTTCCTGAGAATGTTACACGGAAATAGCCTACAGTATGAATGATTTGCCATAATACTATAACTACTCTCAGGGAAGTGAAATGTAGATTTTTCTCATACAGTAGCTGTTGCATTGTTTATCAGCTGGCAGTGTAGGCAGGAAGCATTAAAAAGTGTGTGTGTGTGTATGTGTACATCAAGGTTGTGCGAGCCAGGAGGAGGGGGGTGATTCCACAGTAGCCGGCCTCAAATTGAATGAAACATTTATCTAGAGGGTCCTGATCTGGAAACAAGGCGAGAGAAATAAGAAAGAGGGACCAAGAGAAAGATCTCAGTTTACCTACAGCGCCCCGATGGCCCACCTTTCCCCCTTCCTCTCTCCCTCCTTTCCTCCGTCCCTCCTTTCCTCCCTCCCTCCTTTACTCCCTCCCTCCTTTCCACTCTCCCTCCTTTCCTCCCTCCCTCCTTGCCTCTATCCCTCCATTACCCCCTCCCTCCTTTCCTCCCTCCTTTCCTATCTCCCATCTTTACTCCTTTCCTGCTTTCCTCCCTCCCTTCTGTCCTCCTTTCTTCCCTTCTTTCCTCCCTCCCTCCTTTCCTCCCTCCCTCCTTTCCTCCTTTCCTCCTTTACTCCCTCCCTCCTTTCCTCCTTTTCTCCCTCCCTCCTTTCCTCTCTCCCTCCTTTCCTCCCTCCCTCCTTTCCTCCCTCCTTTCCTCCTTTCCTCCCTTCCTCCTTTCCTCCTTTCCTCCCTCCTTTCCTCCATCCCTCCTTTCCTCTCTCCCTTCTTTCCTCCTTTCCTCCCTCCCTCTTCTCCTCCCTCCCTCCTTTCCTGCTGTCCTCCCTCCATCCTTTCCTCCTTTCCTCCCTTTCTCCTTTCCTCACTCCCTCCTTTACCCCTCCTTTCCTCCTTTCCTCCCTCCCTTCTTTCCTCCTTTCCTCCCTCCTTTCCTCCCTCCTTAACTCTCTCCCTTCTTTCCTCCTTTCCTCCTTTCCTCCTTTCCTCCCTTCCTCCTTTCCTCCCTCCATCCTTTCCTCCCTCCCTCCTTTACTCCCTCCCTCCTTTCCTCTCTCCCTCCTTCCCTCCTTTCCTCTCTCCCTCCTTCCCTCCTTCCCTCCTTTCCTCCTTTCCTCCTTTCCTCCTTCCCTCCTTTCCTCATTTACTACCTCCCTCCTTTCCTCTCCCCCTCCTTTCCTCCCTCCCTCCTTTCCTCCTTTCCTCTCTCCCTCCTTTCCTTCCTCCCTCCTTTCCTCTCTCCCTCCTTTCCTCCCTCCCTTCTTTCCTCCCTCCCTCCTTTCCTCCTTTCCTTCCTTCTTTCCTCTCTCCCTCCTTTACTCCCTCCCTCCTTTACTCCCTCCCTCCTTTCCTCCCTTCCTCCTTTCCTCTCTCCCTCCTTTCCTCTCTCCCTCCTTTCCTCCCTCCCTCCTTACCTCCCTCCCGTTACGGAGCCACCATCTGTGCCCTGCCTGAGCACATGTTAATCCTCTCGACAAATGTTCAAGGTACCTACCGGCCCCCTCACACACACTTACACACACAGTTTTAGACATGCATAGCGTACACACAAAAAGTTAAATAGGCTTCCTTTGGATAGCCTATTCACAAGACCGGAGGAAGTTAAAATAGAAAACTCTCAAAATGGTTCCTTCATATGGTGGCTGAAGAAAAGCCAAAGCCTTTCGAAACAAAGGCCAACTCAGACAGAAGGGTGATGTCCTCACACAGAAAGGATTACAAGAAAACTACAAAGGAGTGACTGATGATCAACCCACATGAACAGATGAAAGAAAAAATCAGAGGCTGTGGAGGGAGGATTTAGATTGATCATTCAGTAGAGTCATAAACTACTGTAGATAGATATTTATTCCTGTTTGGAGTCAATACGGGTCAATGAATATGCAAATCTAGGAGCAGATGTGCAGCAGTCAGCCGCCTCCTGTGTGATTCTATCTGGCCTGTCCGTCACTAGCTGTTAGAACTGTTACAGAACCACAAACACACACGAACCCATCACAGGCTTTTCTCAGAACAAACAACGCCACCGGTTACAAACCTGGACTGAAACTAATGCCCTATAAAAGGCAGCCATTCTGCACATACCCTTTATACTGTTGGGTTTTTAAACCATTCCTCTGTTCTGTAATAAACTGACAAAATAACTGCCACGATCAATTTAGGCTTTTCATTTGCTCTGTGATGTCGACCTGAATTCACTTAACTAAATGGATTTTGCTCTTGGCTGCAGGTTAGCCATCGATTTTTCGCTAATGCTATTTTTAGTACGACAACGAGGTGCTCCATATTTTGCATTGATTTAAGCAGAAAATCAAATCCAATAGGATAAACGATCTTTGTTTTGAGTGCATCCGTATATTAAAGTGAGCCCACACTCTCTCTCTATATATATTTATCTGTCTATCTCTCACTCTATATATATATATATATATATATATATATATATATATATATATATATAGATTGTGGCTTGCTACTTGTTCTTGTACTGAGGCTAAATGTGATTTTCACGTTTGTGGTGCAGACGGCCACAGAAGGGGCCATTAGAACATAAGGAGAGTTTTAAAGCATTCACAATCAGAAAGACAGGTTGCTCATTAAATATTCAGGCAAAAAGAAGAAGGAGTGGTATTTCTGCCTAATCTGACTGGCATGTCAAAACATGGCCCTGCTGTCAGAGTGGCAAGTCAAGACAAAATAAAACACTTAATAATCATCGCTCTGCTATGAATTTAGGTACTCTTGTTTGTGCAAAGTATGAATCTCACAGAGACTCGTAAATATTGAGGAGCTGTTTAATTTCACTTAACTTATTTGGAATGTTGGAGCTGGGGTTAAATCCTACACAGAGCAATATTTTCAAAAACCCTGGAAATGATAAGTTTGTTATCTCTCCTTAATTTCTCCTTTAATCTTCTTTGTAGCCTAGTTGTTCTCTCAGAGACCTATCCCTACCACTCTCTCTTTACACACACACACACACACACACACACACACACACACACACACACACACACACACACACACACACACACACACACACACACACATACACACACACACACACACACACACACAAAGCTGGTGACAGCAACAATGCGTGTCTAACTATGTGTTGCAGGTTGTGGTGATGGTCTGTGCCAGGTTGGTCCTGCAGCCTGTTCCAGCCCTTCCAGTCCTCCACCACCTGCCTGGGGAGTCCAGGTCACTCCATGGATTTTAACTGACAGGGGAACCCTGAGCAACTGTCCTCTCTCCTGCTGGGCCTCGGTTCAGACTCCACTTTTTCCCTGCCATCATCAATTACAATAACTGTTATGGGGAGCTTTGTTGATCACACTCACGGTGTGTGTGTGTGTGTGTGTGTGTGTGTGTGTGTGTGTGTGTGTGTGTGTGTGTGTGTGTGTGTGTGTGTGTGTGTTGGTGAGACACTAGAGTGAAAAATAAATTACCTGGGCTAAATGTATGCAAATTTGGATGAATACATGTAATCAGTGTGAAATTAATTTAGCTGAAGCTGATTAGGAGCATTAATAAATGTATCCGCGGTGCTGGTATTGCCTTACTCCCCCTGTCAGATGAATTAGGCTGCTACAATAACATAAGGTGCTGTTGGTACAGATTACTGTGAACCCTTTCCTTATCCTTCATGAAAAGCTAAGCAAATCCTAAATTGCAATGAAGTATTGCACCAGAGTTCTTCGGTAGCTGTTTTCCGTCTCAGAGAGCGAGAGCGAGAGAGAGAGAGAGAAAAAGAGAGAGAGAGAGAGAGAGAGAGAGAGAGAGAGAGAGAGAGAGAGAGAGAGAGAGAGAGAGAGAGAGAGAGAGAGAGAGAGAGAGAGAGAGAGAGAGAGAGAGAGAGAGAGAGAGAGAGAGATGCAGCGCTGGGAATGAGGGGCATCTGTGGTCTGGTCTGTGGTAACTGCAGTAATACCCTGCCAGTGACCAGCTGGCAGTGTAGGCAGGATTCATTCAAAGATGTCTGTGTGTGTGTGTGTGTGTGTATATATGCGTGTGTGTTTGCCCACATGAGTCTGTGTGTGTTAGTTGTTAGTGGAGGTCCCACTGATAGTAACTTCCCACTGATGAGCAACAGCAACTGAATCTCAGCAGCGTTTAGGCCCCTGCAGCTCAGCAGCTCTTTTACATGTTAATGACAGTGTAAACCACATCTGTTCTCCCCCTCCCACCCACACACACATATACCATTCCAGGATCCTTGTCACCTGAATAACATCCCCACCAGGTACCAAACAAGAAAGCAGGCTTCCCTTCTGTCCCTTAATGCCCTGCCCCCTCCCCACTAGCAATCCCCAAAGGCTCTGTGGCCTACGAACTCTCTTAGAGGCTACATACACTAGGCCCCACACCGTTATGTTATCTATCAGTTAACCTGGCCAGGATATCTGTTGTCAAAGAGATACAACAGCTCACATCTGTAACCAAAGCGATTTAGGGCATCTGTTAATGTATTTTAGTCAGGGGCTGAATGAGCGTGTGAGTTCTTAGGATACCTGGAAAGGTGATAATTAGAGCAAGTGGATAATTAGGATGCAGCTTACGCCACTAAAACAGGGCTCTGGCTCGCACGCTGCAAAGCTGTGGAATCCCCTTGTACCGTAAACACACACACACACACACACACATACTGCCTGTACAAGCCATAAACAATGCTCCAGGATGGACGATTATGAGCTGAGCTCCAGTGAATATTTGAAGCACCATTGTTCCTGCCACTTTCTCTGGGAGACCATGAAGACCATAAAGACTTGCATTTTCCACTTGGGGGTTCCTCCAGGGAGCGAGCCGCGGATCAAATGATCATCCCAGACAGAAGTTGTATCAACTCCGCCGACCCCGTAACTCAGGCATCATCATGAGAATGGATACAGACTTGAAGGCCGAGGTGGGGGTTGGGGGGGGGGGGGGGGGGGAATCACAGGACAGGCACATTCATTAACTACGACCTCTTCTGCTCTAATGTGAAAACATAAAGTAGTTCAGTTAACACTGGGGATAACAGAACATTCAGAAATAAACAATAGCATTAACAACATTGCGGGGGACCTTTAGGGTCTGTCAACTACTGAGTATTTCTTATGGAAGATGATGGGCTCTGCTGGAAACCTAACCTCATGGAGATGTCTGGGCACGCTTAACCTGATCATTTCTCAACTATGCAGACGGAGAATCTAAGAATGGAGAAAATGTCTGTGGAGGAGCAGGCAGTAGCGTTGGTTTCCATAGCCAGCCAACCTGTTGGCAGCTGGAGCTATCATTATGGCTGCCATACCCAGCCTTTCCCCGATGTGGTCCACCATTTTGAAAACAAAAAGGAAAGTCGCTCTGTAATTCACCCTGACTGGTTCTGTTTTCTTCAGATTCAACAGCCTGTGAACAGTCTTTCTGGGGGAGGGTGGAAGGGGGGAGGTTGGGGTGCTGCTCTCAACTTCAAACATGCAAAAAAAAATGTCTCACAGCTCCCTATTAAAAGTGAGACCATGGCCGTGCTTTATCTTGTAGGTGGCTCCTTATTTCTGAGGAGAGCCCCTTTGAGTAACAGTATACCTCACCAGGGTTTAGAGAGACTGGCCGGCGCTGGTGGTCCTTTACTGTTACAGCCCCACAGGGGCAGCAAATGAGCCCCTCGCAGGAATAGGAGTGTGAAAATATCAGAGAGGAAAGAGAGAGAAAGAGAAGTGTATTTTGTTTTGTTCTTTTCTGTTATGATCTATTTCTTGTACCGTCTAGTTTTACCCTGGCGTGTTTTGGTCTCTGTGTGTGTGTTCTTGTCAGCCCTGCTGCCTCTGTGCAAGGTGTGAAAATGTGAGTTCCTCTTTGAACGTGTCACTGGATGACTGCCATGTAGCATGAAATACTTATGAGGGGAGCTTAATCAGGTTTTGGCACCTTGAGCTGGGCTGGCTATTCTAGAGGGAGTATTAGACACTGTAGTTTCCCTCGCCCCTTTGCTTCATACCACCCCAACCAGCTTACACAATTCCCCTCATAATACATCATATATTGAGGAGTAAAAAAGCAACAACAAAACAACTCTATTCAGAGTCTAGTTAAGTTATTAGATATTACATAACTATTCAGTCTTACTGGTGTAATGTGCTATTAACGTGATATGATGCCATGTTTAATGAAGTCTTATTCAATGAAGCCACGTGTTTTAAAGTTCATATCAGTTCTGTATGCATAGGCTACGTGACAGTTAGAAAACCCAGCTCTCACCTCAAGGGGCCAGTAACATTTCTGAAACGGTGAGTCTCTGAGTCTCTGCTGTGTCTCCCTGATAAGAGTCTCTGAGATGGCTATCAGAAGGGTACGGTGTGTGTGTGTGTGTGTGTGTGTGTGTTTCAAGTTTTAATGTCACGCGCACAAGTACAGTGAAATGCCTTTCTTGCAAGCTCTAAACCCAACAATGTAGTAATCAATGTAGTACTAAAAATAGCATCACGTAGAACAAAAACAAGAAATAAGAAATAAGAACAGGAGAAAGTAAGAAGCTATATACAGGGTCAGTTCCAGGGTCAGTTCCAGGGTCAGTTCCAGGGTCAGTTCCAATACCATATTTCCAATGTGCAGTGATACTGGAGTGATAGAGGTAGATATGTATAGGGGTCAGGTGACTAGGCATCAGGATATATGATAAACAGAGTAGCAGCAGCATATATGATGACTGTACTGCGTGTGAGTGTGTGCACGTGTGTGTAGAGTCAGTATAAATGTGTGTGCAGGATGTGTGTATGAGCAAATGAAGTGTGTGTGTGTTGGAGTGTCAGTGAGTGTGTGGAGTCCTCTGAGTGTGCATAGAGACGAGGCGCATAATAAGATACAACTCAGATAGTCCAGGTAGCCATTTTGTTATCTATTTAGCAGTATTATGGCTTGGTGATAGAAGCTGTTCAGCAGCCTGATGGTGTCAGACTTGATGCACCGGCAGGGACGGCTTGTTCAATAGGGCGATATGGGCGACGCACTGCCAAACGGGAAAAGGAAGGGATTTTTTTTCTAATCAATTATAAAAATAAAAAAATAATAAAAAAATTATATTTTTTTTTTATACATTTATAAAAAATTATATCACGGCAACAGCAGTTATCAGTGTTCACGTCTGATCTGACAGCCACTAAATGTCAAATCAGGCTAAAGTCGTGCTTCAAATGGCCCCGCCCGTTTTTTGGGCGATTTCAGTCAGGTTGAAAATCGCCCAGAAGTCTCTCATAGCCTGTCATGTAAAATCTATTTTTTTCACATTTCAAAGCTTTCAATACATTCTCTATGGGTGTCTGTGGGCTTGCACTTACGCGCTTTCGTCATACATAACGTAACCACGAATGAACGTAACTAAGAAAAGACCAGGTAGCAGCCTCAATCAATTCACTACTACTATCAAAATGGCTAGGCTTCAGTCCAACTCGATTGTGTCTTTGAAAGAAGTTCCTTTTTGTCGGCGAACAAATTAAGATAAATTGGCAACGAAACAATTAGGACCTCCCAGACCAAATTTAATAATTCAACAGGTTTCTACTAAAGGCGGAAAGTCCTACACCCGAGGATTTTCCAAAAATTGATACGAACGAAAAAAGACATTGCCACTCAACTGGATGACGAGGGATACAGGCTAGCTGTCCGCCGCCACAACGATGAGGTTAGTGTTGATAATCACAAGTTTACTGGATGTGGATATGGTGTAATAAAGGCAGTTTATTCAGAGGTAAATATATCTGGAATCGCGTTCACGGACCCGTTCGTCAAACTCTTAGGGAGCTATAAATTAAGCCCCATTACTTACCATATCAGATAAGATAAATTGCTGCAGCTACATATATTTTACATCCTGGCCCTACATAGTTCACTATTTGCATCACTTACCAAAATATTACATGTGGTCATATATGCTTGGAAAGTGGAGATGCCATAGAACGTCAAAAAAGTAAACATTGCTGGAGACACATTGTCGTTTTGGAGAAGACATCGCGTTTGCTAGCGAAGAGATTTGTTGTGGCAAATGAACTTGGCCTGGGAATTGCCAGGAACCTCACGATAAGATATATGCATCAGCATTGCGAGTCTCATGATTCTATACGTATTGCGATTCGAGACTGTGATTTTATTGCGCACCATATGTCTGTTGCAGAGGGATCAGAAAGCCATGAGAACGAGTTTTGATCAGTCATGGAAATAAAAGTGCTGAAAACTAATTGGCTCCCAATGTGAAAAGATTGAGAACAAGCTATGAAGGAACAATAATGGTGTTTTGGTGCAGGTACAGCCAACTAGCGCTAAAATATTGCGATATTGTCAATACAGTATATCGTAAAGTATCACTATGTAACTCGATTTCTTTCACCCCAATCCCTCAAATTAACGGTAAATAACTGAATTGTTTGCCCCACATTTAGCTAAGATGATTAGCTAGCCAGCTAAAATGTTTTATTTAGTTAGCAGTCGCATCTACAATAGTTTACTGTCAATAACATGTCTCCAAAAATGACGTGGTGTCTCCAATTGTGTTGACATTTTACAATTGCAATGCCTATCCATGAGTATCCACTTTCTGTAGCTCAGCTGGTAGAGCATGGTGCTTGTAACGCCAAGGTAGTGGGTTCAATCCCCGGGACCACCCATACACAAAAATGTATGCACGCATGACTGTAAGTCGCTTTGGATAAAAGCGTCTGCTAAATGGCATATTATTATTATTATTATTATTATCTGAAGAGAGCCCCGAAACATTGTGTGCAGACATTTTATGCAATAAATGAAGTAGGTTCAATCTAGTAGTTCTGATCTTCTGATTGGTCCTGATGAGTTGGGCGAGGTCACCTCCAGGCTACTGTCACTGTTGCATTGGCTCTGAGTCGGGTTCTCTGTCTTCAAATGTTCAGCCTAAGAGAGGGGATTTTTGTGTGTGTGTGTGTGTGTGTTTAACAGTGATGATGTGTGTGTGTGTGTGTGTGTGTGTGTTTAACAGTGATGATGTGTGTGTGTGTGTGTTTGTGTGTGTGTGTGTCCTCAGAGCAAGAACTCGTGAGTTGGAAGAACTGAGAGGCCTATGGCGTGGGTGTTGTCCTTGGCCACCTGCTGACAAGGCTGACAAGATAGGACCCTTTTGTCCATTGTTATTGGATAGGAACAGAACTTATAACCAGCTCCTGACCTAAATAGATCTTAGCACAACATTTTACTCAACATATCATATTCCATATTCACTATAACAAATATATTTACTACGACATTAGCAAGAACCGCCACATCCTCAGCCGGCTAATCCAGTGTGTGAAGTTTTGCGGAGTGTTTGAGTTAGCTTTGCGAGGCAAAGATGAAACTGAGGGCTCCACCAACCCTGGTAAGCCAACACTTTTGAGATCAGTCAATAAATGCTTCTGGTATTGACTTATATGCTGCCCCTGTCTTCATGTTGTTGCTGGACATATCTTTTTTTTAAATGTGTGTAGGTCACCTAAATCATCAGAAAAATTGCCCCTCCTGAGAATTTTTTCAGGAGCCGCCACTGTGCACCGGTATCGCTTGCCGTGCGGAATCAGAGAGAACAGTCTATGGCTTGGGTGGCTGGAGTCTTTAACGATTTTTCAGGCCTTCCTGATATAGAGGTCCTGGATGGCAGGGAGCTCGGCCCCAGTGATGTACTGGGCTGTCCGCACCACCCTCTGTAGCGCCATGCGATCGAAGGCGGTGCTGTTGTTGTGATGCAGCCAGTCAAGATGCTCTCAATGGTGTAGCTGTAGAACGTTTTGAGGATTTGATGGCCCATGACTAATCTTTTCAGCTTCCCGAGGGGGAAGACTGTGGGCGCATGTGGACCATTTTAAGTCCTTAGTGGTTTGGACATCTAGGAACTTGAAACTCTCGATCCGCTCCGCTGCAGCCCCGTCAATCAGCTCCTTGGTCTTACTGACGTTGAGGAAGAGGTTGTTGTCTCGACACCACACTGCCAGGTCACTGACCTCCTCCCTGTAGGCTGTCTCATCATTGTCTGTGATCAGGACTACCACTGTCATGTCGTCAGCCAAATTGATGATGGTGTTGGAGTTGTTCATGGCCATGCAGTCATGGGTGAACAGGGAGTACAGGAGGGGAGTATAGGAGGGGACTAAGCACACACCCCTGTGGGGCCCACGTGTTGAGGGTCAGCGTGGCAGAGTAATTGTTGCCTACTCTCACCACCTGGAGTTGGCCCATCAGGAAGTCCAGGATCCAGTTGCAGAGGGAGGTGTTACATTTGAGTCATTTAGCAGAAGTTCTTATACAGAGCAACTTACAGGAGCAATTAGGGTTAAGTGCCTTGCTCAAGGGCACGTCGGCAGAATTTCCACCCAGTCGGCTCGAGGATTCAAACTAGCAACCTTTCAGTTACTGGCCCAATGCTCTTAACAGCTAGGCTACCTGCCGCACAGGGTCAGTTCCAGGGTCCTAAGCTTGGTGACGAGCTTGGAGTATACAGTGGTGTTGAACTCTAAGCTGTAGTCAATGAACAGCATTTTCACATAGGTATTCCTCTTATCTAGATGGGTGAGGGCAGTATGGAGTGCAATTGAGATTGTGTGATCTATGGATCTGTTAGGGCAGTATGCAAATTGGAGTGGGTCTAGGGTGCCTGTGAGGATGGAGTTAATGTGTGCCATAACCAGCCTCTCAAAGCACTTCATTATTACAGATGTGAGTGCTACAGGGCGGTAGTCAGTGTGGCATGAAGCCTTAAGAGTTCTTGGGAACATGAATGATGGTGGTCAGGTTAAGACGTGGGGATTACAGACTGGGACAAGGAGATGTTGAAAATGACCGTGAATATGCTTGCCAGCTGTTCTGAGCATGCTCTGAGAACACACCCTGGAATATCGTCCGGCCCTGCGGCCTTGCGATTCTTGACATGATTAAAGACCTTACTCACGTCGGCCTCGGAGAGTGAGATCACCCAGTCCTCTGGGTCAGTGACAGCCCTCACGCACGGCACGGTGTTGTTATTGTTGGAGTGTATACTCCCGAGTGGCGCAGTGGTCTGTGACACTAGAGATCCTGGTTCAAATCCAGGCTCTGTCGTAGCCGGCCGTGACCGGGAGACCCATGGGGCGGTGCACAATTGGCCCATCATCGTCCAGGGTAGGGGAGGGAATGGCCAGCAGGGGATGTAGTTCAGTTGGTAGAGCATGGCGTTTGCAACGCCAGGGTTGTGGGTTCGATAAAATAATGTATGCGCTAACTGTAAGTCGCTCTGGATAAGAACGTCTGCTAAATAACTAAAATAAAAATTTGCATAAAATGCATTGAGTTTGTCTGGTAGAGAGGTATCATTGGGCAAATCACGGCTGGGTCTTCCTTTCTAATCAGTAATGGACTGTAGCCCCTGCCACATGCGACGGACGTCGGAGCCTGTGTAATATGATTCCACCTTATTCCTATAATGTCCTTTTGTTCGTTTGATGACTCTGCGGAGGTCGTAGCTGGACTTCTTGTACTTGTTCCTGTCTTCAGCTGTAGCCTCAGGGTTATGTGCGATAGCCCTGTGTAGGGTAGCCCTGTCCTTTAGCTTAGCGCCAACCTCAGTGTTGATCCAGGGCTTTTGATTGGGGGAAGCAGCAAACCTTCACTGTAGGGACAACGTTGCCGATGCATTTCCTACTGAAGCCGGTGACGGAGGTGGTTAGCTCGCGGTGTTATTGGCGGAGTCCCGAAACATATTCCAATCAGCGCTAGCGAAGCAGTCCTGTAGCATAATCTCTGATTCTGATGATAATTTCTCAATGGAGAGAGTCACGGGAACTTCCTGTTTGAGCTTCTGCTTGTAAACAGGAAGCAGGAGTCCAGAGTCATGATCTGATTTGCCGAATGGGGGATGAGGGAGGGCCTTGTATGCTTGATTGTGAGTAGAGTAAAAGTGGTCTAGGACTTTATCGCCCCTAGTGGCGAAGGAGACGTGTTGATGGAAGTTGGGCATCACGTGTCTTAATGGCGCAAAATAAAAATGGCCGGCGTGCAAGTTTTCCTGCTTGTTTATAGCCTTGTACAGTACGTTAAGTGCCTGCTTGATCTGCGTGTGAGTGGGTGTAAGTGGGTGTGCGTGTGTGTGTGTGTGTGTGCTTGTGTGTGTGTGTGTGTGTGTGTGTGTGTGTGTGTGTGTGTGTGTGTGTGTGTGTGTGTGTGTGTGTGTGTGTGTGTGTGTGTGTGTGTGTGTGTGTGTGTGTGTGTGTGTGTAAACTAGCCAAGGGGAAGGTCAGAGGTGTGAAGCGATCTTTTCTCTCCTTGTCTTTTTGCGAAACACAATATTCAGCCCTTCAGCTATTTTTTAAGGGATTTTACAGCCATGCTAGGAACTCCTTGCCTGGCTTCCCAGAGTCCTTGTTCCGGCCAAAAGCCACGCCACGCCACGCCACGCCACGCCCACAGACGCTTGTTTCTTCTCCGCAATAACTCTGGATCTGATTACCTCCCTTCACCGAATTCGAACACGTTCGGGGCCGTCTGATTGGTCCAGAAACCGATGGGTTGGGCCAGAGCCAAAACACACGTGGATAAAGCGGGGTTTGAAAATTCATAATTGGCTTTGATACACAGATTGGTTAGAGGCGATCCTAACACTGATGACTTTGTTTTGTACAACGCCCTCATCACCACAAACAACAATGATGGCCGTCTCAGACTAAAGTATGTAGCGAACGACAGAGCATTCAGTGTGAGTCGTCAGGAACTGCAGTTTGTGTATGTGTGCGTTTGCATACCTCTGTAGGT
This sequence comes from Coregonus lavaretus, assembly GCF_964263955.1. Lineage (NCBI taxonomy): Eukaryota > Metazoa > Chordata > Actinopteri > Salmoniformes > Salmonidae > Coregonus > Coregonus lavaretus. Next base: position 28,060 of record NW_028158272.1, on the reverse strand, counting down.
GCGTCTGTGCGTGTGTGAAAACGAGAGAACAAGTAATATATAAATATGGAATTGAGCACACCACACCACACCACACCACACCACAGAGAAGGTAAAAACTTCCCTTTTGAACTAATGAACATGCGCTACATACATTTGAAGCACCTCAAAATGCATCTATCCATTCAATTAATCATCAACTACTGGAAAGAGCTACAGTACCCTCACCACACTGCAATCTAGGTTGGAAGAAGACTGACTTATCTCAAGTTGAACTGAATAATGTATGTTTCAGGCTTTACAGGCAGCCCACCAGCCTCTCTGGAGGGACGGGAAAGGAGGCCTACTTCCAAAATGGCTGAATTATTAATCATCCCAGGTGGAACTAGACTTACTACTTGTTTCACTCCTTTTTACAAAAGGAAGCAAAGGTTTTCATTTCAAATCCCTCCGATGAATACACAATCCATGCAAGAATCAGCTCCTCAAAATGAAACTATGGAACTGCTATAAAGGAACAGTTCTCGAATTGTAAACTTACTCAAGCATTTCACACCAAATAATTCAAGATTACAGGTGTTCCAACTGATTTTTGTAAAGACACGAAAAAAATATGTATCTTAATGTTACCCTCAGACTAAGTGGACAGTTTCCGACCTCTATCCATTTTACACGTCTGTGTCTGCCTGGTTGGCTCCTAGCGGTCTCTCTTTATTGGCCCCTGTAGAATCATAATCGTCAGCCGGACCTAAATATGAAACATGATCTTGTTTGTAGATTATCTTATTTGTGAACCTTGGCTGCTGGACATCTCCCTCAGCTGAGCAGAGTTTCATTCAGCACCATTTAGTGGACTAGCTTAGAGCTTTTTGGTAGGACATTGTGGGAAGGATTAGAGTGTTGATTATGGACCCTATAGAATGATATTAGGTTTTTATTTGAGTTTTTTTTTTCACCTTTCAGTATAGTGGGAGTGGAACAAAAGAGAGAAGAGGAGGAGTGGTGGGAAGGAGAGGGGGAGTTTTATAATATTATCTTAAAATCAACATGACCCTTTCAGTTCTCGAAGCAAAAAATATATATATACCATTTCTGTTTTAGGTCTTCAAATGGCTGTTTGAGATGTAAAATAACTCAGCTACATGAGACCTTTCTGACACACAGAAAACAAAAATCCCTCTTACACAGTGCCATAACAGGAATCATCTGTTTAGTAAGAAGGGGAAGGAGGACGATGAGGCACTGTGAAGACATTGACTGTGTCCCAAATGGCACCCTATTTCTCATAGGGCTCTGGTCAAAAGGAATGCACTATATAGGGAGCAGGGTGCCATTTGGGATGAAGGCAGTATAAGGGGATTTGAGGTGGGGGTGGTTACAGATTACTTGTATGACAGCATTTGCAATTATCCCGGAATGAATCATGACAAAGATAATACATGCACCCTGCCTCATGAATATTCTAGATTGGCCACTCCCTGATCCTAACGAGGGACCAGGCCTTTAATTACCACTGATGGCTTCAAGTTCATCATCACACACTGCAACACGGGAGCGTACACACAAGGGTGCTCGCTCACACACACACATGGGCACACACACACATATACACACAGGGGCACACACACACACACACAGTGTATTGCTTCACATCGACACAATAGTTCCTCTCCCTGTCGACCAGACAAACACCACATTTGGCAGTGTTGTTGCATGTTGGGAAGCTGGTACATTTCCTGGAAAACACAGTTTGTAGAAGTGAAACTGCTGCTTTTGCTGAGGGGGTCAGTTTGGCCTCAGCTTGTGAGACCTGCTTGAGCAAACACTGCTCAAGCTTTACATGGCAACAATGGCAGCATGACTACAGAGCAGTCCAAGGCAGCAGTCATACTTTCCGACCAGCAGTCATACTTTCTGACCATCAGTCATACTTTCCGACCAGCAGTCATACTTTCTGACCATCAGTCATACTTTCTGACCAGCAGTCATACTTTCCGACCAGCAGTCATACTTTCTGACCAGTAGTCATACTTTCCGACCAGCAGTCATACTTTCCGACCAGCAGTCATACTTTCTGACCAGTAGTCATACTTTCCGACCAGCAGTCATACTTTCTCACCAGCAGTCATACTTTCTGACCAGCAGTCATATTTTCCGACCAGCAGTCATACTTTCCGACACCCTTCACTCACATAGGATAAAACAGTAGACCTGCTGTAAAGGGTGATTCAGTATAACATCTCAAAGCTTCAAAGTTTTGACCATGAAAAATGCACAGAAATAAATACACTTGTTTTCTTTTCAGGTAAAATGTCAAGCATGAAAGTGAGTTTGTATCTTGGCAGCCAGTCGTTTGACCCCCTGACATACACACACACACACACACACACACACACAGTCTCCTTGTATCACTGCTACAAGCTAATGTCAGTGCCAAGTGGCCGTGAAGTCGCCCTTAACGAGGACCTGATGGCATTTACGTTAGATAAGATGAGGAGCCTAACTAACTGCCAATGCAGATTAAGAACAGATAAGAGCTTTAAACACTGAGGTGGATATACAGGTCACCTGATTTATCCTCCCGTTGTACTAGGAAGTCTAACCATAAATGCCAAAAACCTTTTGTGATGTATTGTAGGCCTACGTATGTATGGACTGTGTGCTAGATGAGTATGGCACCATAAAAATTACATTTACTGAAAATGTCAATAAGCGTCAGCCTCAAAGAGATGGACAGTCTGATACTATGGCCTCCTCTCTCCTACTCTGTCACAGTAATAACTGTTAAATAACGATGAAGGGTAAACATGAAATGAGGTACACGCTGTGTGTCAATTCTAATGGATGTGGCCTGTCCTAGATCAGAGCACTTTGCCCTGCGGTGCCACCTTTGGAGTGACAGATGTGTGCATCCTCCATGTGACCTGGGAAAACGACCCCTTACAGTCACCGACCTCCGGGCCCAGTGCCGGTAATTTGTCCCCTGTTCCCATTCTACACCGTCGATGTCTCTAGCCAGGCTGAGGTGAGGGGAACTGACAAGCGTTCAGTCCCCAGGGCACAACTTTCCAGTCAAGTGGATCGGCAGGCTGGGGGATAAAACAAATCAAACAAATGACTTATGAATAGCCCCCCACTACCACACCCAAACAATGCTGACTTATCCTGCTGGCTCTCCATCACTCTCTCTCTCACATCAAGCAACCAAATGTATTTTATTACCCTGATAGCATTTGACCTTAAAAATCATGTTTTGACATAAGGTTGCTAACATAATGACATGGTTAAGCACTGGAATTACTGCTGAACAGTAACCTTAGCAGAACATTTCACCTAACCTAACCTACACTTCCAGTCTTTCAACTCCCCTTCCAACTCCCCTGTGTAATGTCCTCTGATTGTCATGGCAGAGCTGTAGCCTTAACAAGCTGAATAAGAGGAGAGGAGAGGAGAGGAGAGGAGAGGAGAGGAGAGGAGAGGAGAGGAGAGGAGAGGAGAGGAGAGGAGAGGAGAGGAGAGGAGAGGAGAGGAGAGGAGAGGAGAGGAGAGGAGAGGAGAGGATAGGATAGAGGAGAGAGGAGAGAGTACTGGTGCATCATTCTTTGACAATAAGAGCTGGGGGGACAGGGAGCGCGGTAAAGGGGGATAGGGGAGGGGGTGTTGGGGAGAGAGGAGGGGGTGTTGGGGGAGAGAGGAGGGGTTGTTGGAGGGCACAATGAGCCCAGTGTTACTGCGATGTGCTCACCATTTGTGCCGCCCTCCTATGAGGTATCCCACTTCCGCCCAGTGCAGGAACCAAGCTACCCAAAGCTGCCTAGCTGTATGACTGATATAGGCCATGGACACAAAGACAGGCTAATTGACTGAATGAATCACACTGGGCCAGATAACATTTAAAGACAAACTACTATAATAATCCTAATCAAAAGATAGAAGGTGGATAAAGGTGGCGGATATTAGCCAGGTCTATCTTGGGAAAGAGGTATTCTGACCTCAATGGGATTTCCTGGTTAAATCAAATATTGCCGATCCCAGTAATCCCAATATTTTCTAAAAGGCCCAAGCTTGATGATCTTGGCCCAGCTGTGTGATCCCAGACCCAGCGGAAACACTTCCTGTCTCACATCTAGGCCTACCACCTGATGCCAAAAGGATTTGCGTCTTACGTTGCGTCGAGCTGAGCTGCCAGAGAAGTCAGTGTAGAATTTAAATAATAAATGAGTAACTACGAGTTATTGCAACATGTCACAGGTGTAAATGTGTCACAGGTGTCAACGTGTGACAGGTGTCAACATGTCACAGGTGTCAACATGTCACGGGTGTAAATGTGTCACAGGTGTAAACGTGTCACAGGTGTCAACATGTCACAGGTGTAAATGTGTCACAGGTGTCAACATGTCACAGGTGTAAATGTGTCACAGGTGTCAACATGTCACAGGTGTCAACATGTCACAGGTGTCAACATGTCACAGGTGTCAATGTGTCACAGGTGTCAACATGTCACAGGTGTCAACATGTCACAGGTGTCAATGTGTCACAGGTGCGGAATGTAACAGCTCATACTTTTAGCATTTTCGTAGCAATTCCTTCTTCTGGCTCACAAGTTGTCCTGTCTGCAACGAAACATAGAGGAGAGCAACAGCACCCATGGGGAACACTATTCTTGAATTAACGCTATTTTTTTTATTTTTATGTCCTTATTGTATTTGGACCTGCGCCTTCAGAACCCAGGTGGAGATAATTTCAAGGACAAGCTTCAAAAATGTGTTCTAACATCCAGCAAAGGCTCTAAAATGGTGGCTGTTATATGCTCTATATAGGGGCACCATGTAAAAATAAAGATCTGGGAAGTACAGGATGGTCCATTGATAAGACCACATCAAGGCAGCTTCAAGGCACTTAAACCACACTCATGACTAAATTAGCAATTGATGGGAACAAGCAGACAACATGCATACTGTATATGAGCCTGATGTTTTACCTTGCCTGTCCTCCTCTTTCCTTCCTGCATCACTCTGACATTGTGTCAACACCCAGACTAGATTGAGGTGACAATCAGAAGTGAGTCACGAGTCACCTGTCCCTCGTAGCGCTTGTCCATTTTGGGAACATCTCAGTGGGAGGGGATAAATTGTGCACACACTAGAAAAGTAGCAATTCCTTGCATCACATGAGAGATCTAACCTTCCTAACCTCTTTCATCCATGTCTCTTCAGATAGCTGGCTTCTACCAAGTTGTGGGTTTTTTAACCCCAATGAAATAACATAACTGGTTTAGAACTACTGCGAATGACTGTAGCTATAAGGCTTAGTGCCATGCTTCGAAGACATAAGAGCAGGTAAATATCTTCAAATGTAAAAATTCATTTGAAGAATACAACTACCATACCAAATTGTAGTCTTTACCGTTTCTACCAGTTTGTAAAATATACACTACCAATCAAAAGATTGGACACACCTACTCATTCAAGGGTTTTTCTTTATTTTTACAATTTTCTACATTGTAGAATAATATTGAAGACATCAAAACTTTGAAATAACACATATGGAATAATGTAGTCACCAAAAAAGTGTTCAACAAATCAAAATATATTTTATATTTGAGATTCTTCAAAATAGCCACCCTTGCCTTGATGACAGCTTTGCACACTCTTGGCATTCTCTCAACCAGCTTCATGAGATAGTCACCTGGAATGCATTTCAATTAACAGTTGTTAAAAGTTAATCTGTGGAATTTCTTTCCTTCTTAATGTGTTTGAGCCAATCAGTTGTGTTGTGACAAGGTATACAGATGATAGCCCTATTTGGTAAAAGACTAAATCCATATTATGGCGAGAACAGCTCAAATAAGCAAAGAGAAACGACAGTCCATCATTACTTTAAGACATGAAGGTCAGTCAATCCGGAAAATGTCAAGAACTTTTAAAGTTTCTTCAAGTGCAGTCGCAAAAACCATCACGCACTATGATGAAACTGTCTCTCATGAGGACCGCCACAAGAAAGGAAGACCCAGAGTTACCTCTGCTGCAGAGGATAAGTTCATTAGAATAACTGCACCTCAGACTGCAGCTGAAATAACTGCTTCACAGAGTTCAAGTAACAGACACATCTCAACATCAACTGTTCAGAGGAGACTGTGTTAATCAGGCCTTCATGGTCGAATTGCTGCAAAGAAACCACTACTAATGGACACCAATAAGAAGAAGAGACTTGCTTGGGCCAAGAAACACAAGCAATGGACATTTGACCGGTGGAAATCTGTCCTTTGGTCTGACAAGTCCAAATTTGAGATTTTTGGTGTCTTTCTGAGACGCGGTGTGGGTGAACGGATGATCTCCGCATGTGTAATTCCCACCGTAAAGCATGGAGGAAGAGGTGTTATGGTGTGGGGGTGCTTTGCTGGTGACTCTGTCAGTGATTTATTTAGAATTCAAGGCACACTTAACCAGCATGGCTACCACAGCATTCTGCAGCGATACGCCATCACATCTGGTTTGCACTTAGTGGGACTATCATTTGTTTTTCAACAGGACAATGACCCAAAACACAGCTCCAGGCTGTGTAAGGGTTATTTGACCAAGAAGGAGAGTGATGGAGTGCTGCATCAGATGACCTGGCCTCCACAATCACCCAACCTCAAATCAATTGTGATGGTTTGGAATGTGTTGGACCGCAGAGCGAAGGAAAAGCAGCCATCAAGTACTCAGCATATGTGGGAACTCCTTCAAGACTGTTGGAAAAGCATTCCAGGTGAAGCTGGTTGAGAGAATGCCAAGAGTGTGCAAAGCTGTCATCAAGGCAAAGGGTGGCTACTTTTAAGAATCTAAAATCAAAAATATATTTTGATTTGTTTAAAACTTTTTTGGTTACTACATGATTCCATATGGTTATATCATAGTGTTGATGTCTTCACTATTATTCTACAATGTAGAAAATAGTAAAAAGTGTGTCCAAACTTTTGACTGATACTGTAGATTAAATCAAAATACACTAAAAGCTACTTCAAGTCACAACAAAGTGGCGCAGTGGTCTAAGGCACTGCATCGCAGTGCTAACTGTGCCACTAGAGATCCTGGTTCGAATCCAGGCTCTGTCGCAGCCGGCCGCGACCGGGAGACTCATGGGCGGCGCACAATTGGTCCAGGGTAGGGGAGGGAATGGCCGGCAGGGATGTAGCTCAGTTGATAAAGCATGGCGTTTGCAACGCCAGGGTTGTGGGTTCGATTCCCACGGGGGGCCAGTATAAAAAAAATATGTATTCACTAACTGTAAGTCGCTCTGGATAAGAGCGTCTGCTAAATGACTAAAATGTAATGTAAATAAACAGATAAAAATACACTATAAGTGAGTCTACCTGATTCTGTCTTAGTAACCCTATGTACCCGCTACTCTACAAAGTGTAGGCCTGACAGTCAGGTCCATCCAGAGGAAAAGAGGGTCGGTCTGGGCTTCCTTGAACACAGCAGGGCCTGTTAATAAACGCTGGTCCTTTTGTCCAGGGCACAGTTGGCAGACAATACAGGGCTTGTGCTAACTCTGCCTATTAAGGGTCAGACACACCAAGAAATGAGACTGCCGATAGGTACTTAGCACCCCTATCCAAAGTGTCGCCACGTATCTTTTTGTTGTTCACATCAAACAGTTTTTACTGATTTGTTTAGTTAAAAATCTCCTGGACAAAAAGTGGCAGTAGCTTGTTTGGCTTGTGCCTGCTGTAGCTAATGTAAGCTAACTAGCAAGTTGCTCTAATGTTGTTGCTAGCTAGCTAGAATTTGAAGTAAGCCCTTGTTAATACTTACCAGCTGACCACAACTAGATAACTAACATAGCTAGTAGCATTATAATTAAATCCCAATGGATTTGTTTTTGAATGAAGCAGCTGCCTGTTAGCAGTCGAGAGTCGGTGGAGTAGCTAGCTAACTATGTTGAGCCAAATGGTGATCCTAACCATTTACCTAGCATTAGCTAGCAAGCGAGCTGGCACTGGCAGTATGGGATAATGGAGAGTGAATTAAAATTTAAATAAAACTGGCAATGTTTTTTAGAGCACAATTCATACAGTCAAATGTTTACCACATTCTTGTCAGGATAAGCCTTTTATATCTTCCATGCACATGCTGGCAAGTTTAGGAGTGGGAGTAGACGTGGGCCTATGTGGGTGGACGTCTATTTTAATAAATCCATTGAATATACACCATCACAAAGAAATCCATTATTAATTCATTTTAGGCAGGTCCTAATTTTCCAAAGAATAGAATGGCAGATTTTGAGTTTAATGATGTTACTGTTCTGTGCACCTTATTTGCTACATGGCCTGCGCCATGCACAGGAAATCAATAGTTATTTTGTTCATAAAACAGACAATACACATGTAGGCTACCCTGATCACAGTCAACACACATATATTTTATAGTAGGCTAAGAATATAATGAAATACAAATAATAGTTTTCCCACACAACTTGCATCACGGCAATGTGTGAAACAGCTGTCATATAGCCTAAAAAGTGATATTTTGAAACCAAGCCAAGCCCATGCTTTTTCCCACCCTCACTCCATTTTGTTAGGGAGCAGGCGTTCGGTCTTACATTGAGAGTATCTTCATCTAGATACCGATAGAAAATAATAGCAATCCATATTTTCAAAAGCATGTGAATCTCGTGTTCATATTTCACTACCTCCAGGGGCTTTTGGAGTTGCCTTTTCGCAATAGAGCAAATTAATAGGCCTACACTTGATTTAGGCTACATTATCGCATGCTAAATGTTTCTGATCAGTGATTATTGCGCAAACAAATGATTGAGCAAACAAATACCACCTCCACTTATTTGCCCAGCAGAGGAGGCTGCTGAGGGGAGAACGGCTCATAAAAACGGCCTGAACGGAGCAAATGGAATGGCATCAAACACCTGGAAACCATGTGTTTGATGTATTTGATACCATTCCACTGATTCCGCTCCAGTCATTACCACGGGCCCGTCCTCCCCAATTAAGGTGCCAGCAACCTCCTGTGTTGCCCAGCCAGAGAATTAACCAAATATACAGACAGATTTAGTGAAACAAAATCCCATTGATTGATTAAGACAAGTCACAGACGTTTGGTTGGGCGTAGGCCTAGGATACTAGGAGACTGTGAGTGAAGAGCAACATAATCCACTTGTTAAACTACATAACATGCTGGCAACATGTTCTGATCAGGGCTAATAAATGAGTCAACTAGACAACATGATCATAAGCAGCACTCACCTCAACTTAGCTAACACTTCCACAGCCTAATTGTAGCCTAACCAATATCCAAACGGAGATTCAGTGAAAAGAAAAACCCGACATTGATTGATTTATCAAGACGAGTCCCCACGCTTGTCTCAAAGCAACGCGAAACGGTGCTGAAATAGTTGAACACATGCGGGTAGGCTATTGCTTCAAATGTATTAGGCACTGCATCGCAGTGCTAGCTGTGCCACTAGAGATCCTGGTTCGAATCCAGGCTCTGTCGTAGCCGGCCGTGACCGGGAGACCCATGGGGCGGCGCACCATTGGCCCAGCGTCGTCCAGGGTAGGGGAGGGAACGGCTGGCAGGGATGTAGCTCAGCTAGTAGAGCATGGCGTTTGCAACGCCAGGGTTGTGGGTTTGATTCCCACAGGGGGCCAGTATGAAAAAAATAAAAAAAATAAAAAATAACTTATGCACTCACTAACTGTAAGTCGCTCTGGATAAGAGTGTCTGCTAAATGACAAAAAATGTACAAAAAATGTAAATGTATTATATAAATTGGATGACTTTGAGAGTTTCAGTAAGCAACAATTTGATGCCTTCAATTGCATTACATTTGACATTTTACGTCATTTAGCAGACGCTCTTATCCAGAGCGACTTACAGTTAGTGAGTGCATACATTATTTTTTTTCATTATAAAAAAATAAATAAATCATACTGGCCCCCCGTGGGAATCGAACCCACAACCCTGGCGTTGCAAAGCTACCTCCCTGACATTAACCTACTTTATTCCAATATTGTCGTCAACCAGTAATATTTATTCCCACATTAATTATTTATGGATCCATCCAGTTGTGGTTAAGACAACAGTGCATGTGGTGGGCTATGCGAAGAGATGGGTGAAGTGACATGCCCCGTCAAAGTTTAGAACTGCCAGGAGGATGGTTAATGGGCATTGCCTAGCAACCATCAAGAGCATAAGAGCATAGTGCCAACGCCGCCTCAGCATAACGGTTACATTTCATACAAGTCGTAGGCGTAACTTTACCACAATCATGACTGGGTCGGTTGGCAGAAATAAAAGTAGAGGCTTTGTCGCTGGCAATACCTCTCATATATAAAGAGAAGTCTGCTAAAAGATAGCGGGATGCTAAAGTTGGTGAAAAAACGTCTCAGTTTGAAAGGTTTATCAGAGTCAAACAGAATCATAGAAACTTCAAGAATCTACTTTGTTCACTTTGATCACTCAAGTTTGATGCCCTTGTCTACCTCCTTAAGATGAACCACCAGATGATTGGTAAGACCCTGTTCAGTTCCTCTCAGGCTTAGACTCATCCCAGGGTTAATTTCTAAACGACGGGCCTCAT
>NW_028158272.1:0-12500 GCF_964263955.1 Coregonus lavaretus | reverse complement strand
ATCTACTATGTTAGTTAGTGTCTGTTCTGAGAAATGGAAACAGAACCAACACCATTGTAACAACGTCAACAAACCCCCCAGAAACAAAGTGTCAGCAAATTGCTTATAACCAACAAAGTGGACAAGTCTCAAGGACAGCTCTTACTGTGAAAACCATCATCAGACAGTGGAAATAAATGTGTGTGTATCGTCAGTGGAAATGTGTGTGTATCATGCTCCTTAGGCAATGTAAATGTGTGTGTGTGTGTGTGTGTGTGTGTGTGTGTGTGTGTGTGTCTGTGTGTGTGTGTGTGTGTGTGTGTGTGTGTGTGTCTGTGTGTGTCTGTGTCTGTGTCTGTGTGTGTGTGTGTGTGTGTGTGTGTGTGTGTGTGTGTGTGTGTGTGTGTGTGTGTGTGTGTGTGTGTGTGTGTGTGTGTGTGTGTGTGTGTGTGTGTGTGTGTGTGTGTGTGTGTCTGTGTCTGTGTGTGTCGTATTTCTCCTTACCTGCTTTTCACAGACAGTCAAAGCCGAAGAAAACACGCACCGGAAAAAAATTGAAAAATTAAAAAGAGTATAATGGTCCATTTGGAGTTCATAATTTTCATAATTAGTTATTTTTAAACATGTATTAACAATGTGCTATGCATTACAATTCACAATTCACAATATGTTGACAAGATGATCATATTTGTAGGAGCTTTGTGCAAGAAGTTGAAAGACAAAGGAGATTAGAAAATAACGGATTACCGCTTAATTTTGATAACAACATCAACATCAATACAAAACGAGAACAAGTACTGTTTTATTTAAGATACGTCTTGTAAAGCTGTCTCCATTGTCATTCAAACTGCCACATATTGTTCTCTGACATGTCCCATACTATCTCAGTCTACGGGGAAAATTCAGTTGCTTCTACATTTCCGGGTCTTTTTTAATAAAGGCCTTTGTGTGTATTGTTGTTGTACAGCAAGCAGAGGCTCAAATAATTACTTTAGTCTATCGACTTGAATGGTGACTGACTGGAGAGTCCACCCCACAGTAGACAGATCCAGGTCTTAATGAAAGATTTTCTGCTCTACTGCATATACACATACGTAGCATTGTAATGATTGTCTGGTATCGCTGGGATCAATTTGCATTTAACCTAGATTTAAACTCTGAGTGGATTGTGGCGTGTTGTTATCCATATGCATATGACAGGGAGAGAGTGGCAGCAATTATCAATGTGGAGCAATATTGTATCATCTCTTTCATTTGATTCAACATAATCACTTGCAGAAAAAAACATAATAACATTAGCATTTATGCCAAGAAATATTGAGGATGTAATTTACAACTAATACAATAATACCACCTAAAGTAGAACCTCAAACGTCCCAAATCTTCCTCCTCTTCGCTCCCATCCTTACTCCAAAATACATTAACAAAGCCATATATCCCCATCTTCACACTTCACTTATACTCATGTCCCAGACGTGCAAACAAAGGAGCCTCCTGAGACATGGGGCCTGACCTGCCCCCTTCCTCCATCCCTTCCACCCCCACACCGCCCCACGGCAGGCGGGCCCTGCCCAGTGGGTCACCTAGTTCTGCACGGGGGCTTGCTTTCCCAGGCTCATTACCAGACAGGAGACAGGGGGCTGGGGGAGGGAAGGAGTCTGCCCGCATGGCCCTGCTGGGATGGGGACCATTACTTTCAGGTGAACTGGTTTACGTTGGGACCAAACTCTCTATTCAAACATCTAGCCAACGTAGGCTAGGGCTATGCCCCTCACACACACACACACACACACACACACACACACACACACACACACACACACACACACACACACACACACACACACACACACACACACACACACACACACACACACACACACACACTACAAACACACACACACACACACACACACAAACATGACAGACAGATGTACGACAGATACCCACAATCCTCTTCATCAACTTAGCCCTTAGGTTTGGTGTGCTCATTAAAAACTACCGCTCCCAATCAACCAAGCAGGATGACGATAGCAGGGAAACATCGATTGACCTCGGTAACCTCAGTTGTATCTCAATGTACAGTGCATTCAGAAAGTATTCAGACCCCTTGACTTTTTCCAAATTTTTTACGTTACAGTCTTATTCGAAAATTGATTAAATAGGTTTTTTCCCCTCATTAATCTACACACAATACCCCATAATGACAAAGCAAAAACAGGTTTTTATTAAAAATAAAACACAGAAATAAGACATTTACATAAGTATTTAGACCATTTACTCAGTACTTTGTTGAAGCACCTTTGGAAGCGATTACAGCCTCAAGTCTTCTTAGGTATGACGCTACAAGCTTAGCACACCTGTATTCTAATTCTTCTCTGCAGATCCTCTCAAGCTTTGTCAGGTTGGATGGGGAGTGTAGCTGCACAGCTATTTTCAGGTCTCTCCAGAGATGTTCGATTAGGTTCAAGTCCGGGCCACTCAAGGACATTCAGAGACATATCCCGAAGCCACTCCTGCGTTGTCTTGGCTGTGTGCTTAGGGTCGTTGTCCTGTTGGAAGGTGAACCTTCGCCCCAGTCTGAGGTCCTGAGCGCTCTGGAGAAGGTTTTCATCAAGGATCTCTCTGTACTTTGCTCCGTTCATCTTTCCCTCAATCCTGACTAGTCTCCCAGTCCCTGCCGCTGAAAAACATCCCCACAGCATGATGCTGCCACCACCATGCTTCACCGTAGGGATGGTGCCAGGTTTCCTCCAGACGTGATGCTTGGCATTCAGGCCAAAGAGTTCAGTCTTGGTTTAATCATTTTAGTCATTTAGCAGACGCTCTTATCCAGAGCGACTTACAGTTAGTGAGTGCATACATTTTCATACTGGCCCCCCGTGGGAATCGAACCCACAACCCTGGCGTTGCAAATGCCATGCTCAACCAACTGAGCTACACGGGATCAGAAAATCTTGTTTCTCATGGTCTGAGAGTCTTTAGGTGCATTTTGGCAAACTCTAAGTGGGCTGTCATGTGCGTTTTACGGAGGAGTGGCTTCCGTCTGGCCACTCTACCATGAAGGCCTAATTGGTGTAGTGCTGCAAAGATGGTTGTCCTTCTTGAAGGTTCTCCCATCTCCACAGAGAAACTCTGGAGCTCTGTCAGACTGACTATCGGGTTCTTGGTCACCTCCCTGACCAAGGCCCTTCTCCCCCGATTGCTCAGTTTGGCCGCGCGGCCAGCTCTAGGAAGAGTCGTGGTGGTTCCAAACTTCTTCCATTTAAGAATGATGGAGGCCACTGTGTTCTTGGGGTCCTTCAATGCTGCAGAAATGTTTTGGTACCCTTCCCCAGATCTGTGCCTTGACACAATCCTGTCTCAGAGCTCTGCGCACAATTCCTTCAACCTCATGGCTTGATTTTTGCTCTGACATGTACTGTCAACTGTGTGACCTTATATAGACAGGTTTGTGCCTTTCCAAATCATGTCCAATCAATAGAATTTACCACAGGTGGTCTCCAATCAAGTTCTAGAAACATCTCAAGGATTATTTAACCAGGTAAGCCAGTTGAGAACAAGTTCTCATTTACAACTGCGACCTGGCCAAGATAAAGCAAAGCAGTGCGATAAAAACAACAACAAAACAGAGTTACATATGGAATAAACAAAAACAAAACATACAGTCAATAACACAATAGAAAATCTATATACAGTGTGTGCAAATGTAGTAAGTTATGGAGGTAAGGCAATAAATAGGCCATAGTTCCAAATAATTACAATTTAGTATTAACACTGGAGTGATAGATGTTCAGAAGATGATGTGCAAATAGAGATACTGGGGTGCAAATGAGCAAAATAAATAACAATGTAAATAACAATATGGGGATGAGGTAGTTGGGTGGGCTTATTACAGATGGGCTGTGTACAGGTGCAGTAATCGGTAAGTTGCTCTGACAACTGATGCTTAAAGTTAGTGAGGGAGATAAGTGTCTCCAGCTTCAGAGATTTTTGCAGTTCGTTCCAGTCATTTGCAGCAGAGAACTAGAAGGAATGGCGGCCAAAGGAGGTGTTGGCTTTGGGGATGACCAGTGAGATATACCTGCTGGAACGCATACTATGGGTGGGTGTTGCTATGGTGACCAATGATCTAAGATAAGGCGGGGATTTGCCTAGCAGTGATTTATAGATGACCTGGAGCCAGTGGGTTTGGCAACTAATATGTAGTGAGGGCCAGCCAACGAGAGCGTACAGGTCACAATGGTGGGTAGTATATGGGGCTTTGGTGACAAAACGGATGGCACTGTGATAGACTACATCCAATTTTCTTAGTAGAGTGTTGGAGGCTATTTGTAAATGACATCGCCAAAGTCAAGGATTGTTAGGATAGTCAGTTTTACGAGGGCATGTTTAGCAGCATGCGTGAAGGAGGCTTTGCTGTGAAATAGGAAGCCGATTCTAGATTTAACTTTGGATTGGAGATGCTTAATGTGAGTCTGGAAGGAGAGTTTATGGTCTAACCAGACACCTAGGTATTTGAAGTTGTCCACATATTCTAAGTCAGACCCGACGAGAGTAGTGATTCTAGTCGGGTGGGCGGGTGCAAGCAGCGTTCGATTGAAGAGCATGCATTTAGGGGCGGCAGGTAGCTTAGTGTTTAAGAGCGTTGTGCCAGTAACCGAAAGGTCGCTGGTTCTAATCCCCGAGCCGACTAGGTGAAAAACCTGTCGATGTGCCCTTGAGCAAGGCACTTAACCCTAATTGCTCCTGTAAGTCGATCTGGATAAGAGCGTCTGCTAAATGACCCATTTATGTTTTATTTTATTTATTTAGTTTTACTAGCATTTAAGAGCAGTTGTAGGCCACGGAAGGAGTGATGTATGGCATTGAAGCTCATTTGGAGGTTTGTTAACACAGTGTCCAATGAAGGGCCAGATGTATACCAAATGGGGTCGTCTGCATAGAGGTGGATCTGAGAGTCACCAGCAGCAAGAGCGACATCATTGATATACACAGAGAATAGAGTCGGCCCGAGAATTGAACCCTGTGGCACCCCCATAGATACTGGCAGAGGTCCAGACAACAGGCCCTCCGATTTGACACATTGAACTCTATCTGAGATGTAGTTGGTGAACCAGGTGAGGCAGTCATTTGAAAAACCAAGGCTATTTAGTCTGCCAATAAGAATGCCTTGGCCAGGTCGATGAAGACGGCTGCAGAGTACTGTCTTTTATCGATCGCGGTTATTACATCGTTTAGGACCTTGAGCGTGGCTGAGGTGCACCCATGACCAGCTCGGAAACCAGATTGCATAGCGGAGAAGGTACGGTGGGATTCGAAATGGTCGGTGATCTGTTTGTTAACTAGGCTTTCAAATACTTTCGAAAGGCAGGGCAGGATGGATTTAGGTCTGTAACAGTTTGGATCTAGAGTTTCACCCCCTTTGAAGAGGGGGATGACCGCGGCAGCAGCAAAAGGGGGTGGTTCTTTTCTCTTCAGCCTGGCAGCAGCTAGAGCACCAGATCTCCTTCTAGAGGTTGAACAGGCTAGTAATAGGGGTTGCGACAATTTCGGCGACTAATTTTAGAAAGAAAGGGTCCACATTGTCTAGCCCAGCTGATTAGTAGGGGTCCAGATTTTGCAGCTCTTTCAGAACATCAGCTATCTGAATTTGGGTGAAGGAGAAGGGGGGGGGCATGGGCAAGTTGCAGCGGAGGGTGGTGGCAGGGGTAGGGGTAGCCAGGTGGAAGCATGGCCAGCCGTAGCAAAATGCTTATTGAAATTCTCGATTATCGTAGATTTATCGGTGGTGACAGTGTTTCCTAGCCTCAGTGCAGTGGGTAGCTGGAAGGAGGTGCTCTTATTCTCCATGGACTTTACAGTGTCCCAAAACCTTTTGGAGTTAGTGCTACAGGATGTAAATTTCTGTGTGAAAAAGCTAGCCTTTGCTTTCCTAACTGATTGTGTATATTGGTTCCTGACTTCCCTGAAAAGTTGCATGTCGCGGGGGCTGTTCGATGCTAATGCAGTACGCCACAGGATGTTTTTGTGCTGGTCAAGGGCAGTCAAGTCTGGGGTGAACCAGGGGCTATATCTGTTCTTAGTTCTGATTTTTTTTAATGGGGCATGCTTATTTAAGATGGAGAGGAAAGCACTTTTGAAGAACATCCAGGCATCTTCTACTGACGGAATGAGGTCAATATTCATCCAGGATACCCGGGCCAGGTCAATTAGAAAGGCCTGCTCGCTAAAGTGTTTTAGGAAGTGTTTGACAATGATGAGGGGTGGACGTTTGACCGCGGACCCATTACGGACGCAGGAAATTAGGCAGTGATCGCTGAGATCCTGGTTGAAGACATCAGAGGTGTATTTAGAGGGTAAATTAGTCAGAATGATATCTATGAGGGTGCCCATGTTTACGGATTTAGGGTTGTACCTGGTAGGTTCCTTGATAATTTGTGTGAGATTGAGGGCATCTAGTTTAGATTGTAGGACGGCCGGGGTGTTAAGCATATCCCAGTTTAGGTCACCAAGCAGTACAAACTCTGAGGATAGATGGGGGGCAAGCAATTCACATATGGTGTCCAGGGCACAACTGGGGGCTGAGGGGGGTCTGTAGCAAGCGGCAACAGTGAGAGACTTATTTCTGGAAAGGTGGAGATTTAGAAGTAGAAGCTCAAACTGTTTGGGCACAGACCAGGATAGTATGATTTGATCTCTACAGTAGATTGCAACTCCGCCCCCTTTGGCAGTTCTATCTAGATGGAAAATGTTGTAGTTCGGAATGGAAACTTCTGAATTTTTGATGGCCTTCCTAAGCCAAGATTCAGACACTGCTAGAACATCAGGGTTGGCAGAGTGTGCTAACGCAGTGAATAACTCAAACTTAGGAAGGAGGCTTCAAATGTTAACGTGCAAGAAACCAAGGCTTACAGAAGTCAACAAATGATAGCGTCTTGGGGGTAGGAGTGATACTGGGGGCTACAGGGCCTGGGTTAACCTCTACATCACCAGAGGAACAGAGGAGGAATAGAATAAGGATACGGCTAAAGGCTTTAAGAACTGGTCTTCTAGTGCGTTGGGTACAGAGAAAGGGGGCATATTTACGGGCGTTGTAGAATAGATTCAGGGCATTATGTACAGACAAGGATATGGAAGGATATGAGTACAGTGGAGGTACACCTAATCATTGGGTAACTATGAAAGAGATAGCATCACTGGAGGTACCGATTGAGCCAGTGTCCGCATATATGGGGGGTGGGACAAAGGAGGCTGGTTGAGCTGAACTTGGGGCTCTACAGTGAAATTGTATAATAAGAACTAACCCAAACAGCAATAGGCTAGGCATATTGACATGTGAGAGAGGCATAACGCAATCACAGGTGTTATTCGAGAGGGCTAAGACAACAACTGGTAATGGCGACGAAAGTTTGGGCTGAGGCTAAACAGATCAACAGGATGGGGTACCGTGTAAAGGAACAGTCCAGCAGGCATTAGCTGTGTAGCTGAGTGAACATAAGGTCCAGTGAACAGCACTAAGTCCGGGAGCAGATCATAGGCTGCTAAAGCACAGGCGAGCAGGAGGCACGGCTGTTGATTGCACGTGCTAGCGGGCCGGGGCTAGCAGATGGATCTTCGTGGTCGTCGCAATGGGAAGCCTGTTGAAACCACATCAGACGATTACGTCGGCAGACCAGACGTGATGGATCGGCGGGGCTCCGTGTTGACACTAGGAGGTCCAGTCCGGTTGACAGAGAGGTAGATAGCCGGGAGATGGGCCTGGCTCGAGGTAGCTCAAGGCTAACTGGTACGTCGGGAAGTGGATATTAGCCAACAACACTGGAGACAGGATGCACCTGAGCTCAATTTCGAATCTCATAGCAAAGGGTCTGAATACTTATGTAAATAAGGTATTTCTGCTTATTTTTTATCCATTTGCAACAATTTCTAAAAACCAGTTTTCGCTTTGTCATTATGGGGTATTGTATGTAGATTGATAATGAAAAAAAGAGTTAATCAATTTTAAAATAAGGCTGTAACGTAACAAAATGTGGAAAAGTCAAGGGGTCTGAATACTTTCCGAATGCACTGTATGTCAATCTATTTCTACTTGTAATTTAGATAATATCGTTTTCATTGCGTTAATGGGGAAGATTCATGACACCATATCTAGCCATAGCCATTGCTTTAAACATGAATGGAGATACAGTACATTGTAAATGTGCTACCTTTTTCCATTCCAACTGGTAAGAGAGAGAGAGAGAAAAAAAAACACCTGTCAATGACCTCTATTGAATAGAGAGAGGGACAACCAGCCAACGAGTGAATACAAAGGGAACCTTTCAAGTTAATCTGGACTGATGTAATAAAATTGACACATGGAGTCAGTGCTGGATTGTGGGGCTCTGTCACCTCCCTTCACTGCAAATGAATCAATTACATCTCAACCTAATCCTGTTAGAGCGATGAAATGACTGCATACCTCCCCACAGGCAGGTGCTGCATGCCAGGCTCAAGGGCTTATTTAGACACAGGCAAAATCAAGGCAAGCAGAGATTTTATATCATCAACATTATACAGACTAGACCGTTATCATAAACCAGCAGTGTGTATTATGTGTTTGTACTTACGTAATGAAAATCATTCAAAATGTAAGCTAAATTTGTTGTTGATCTGATTTTGAACATAAACTTTTATTTCTTAATCTCATTGCGCTACATTGTTGTGGTAGGCTATGAATGCATGTTGATCTGAAACAGTCTGATGGATGTAACAAGTAGCATTTCCCACAACCAGAAATGTCTCCCTAACCTCTATTTCCTTAATTTCTTTAGAGGAGGCATTGCTCATACTGGTTATTTTCACACCTCATCACTCCTTTATGCAAATCCTAACAAAGGGAGAGCAGCTTGTAAACTCTAGCTTTATTGTCAGGTATAACTGTTTCTGTTAGTACTTTACAGGACAAATAAAGAGGGGATTGGGAGCAGGGTAACTAACACTGTCTTATGGTTGACAGCCCACTGGTTGAGTACCCTGGTTCTGCTGCAGCACGCTAAGGTACAATCAGCCTGGCGTGGCTCCCGACATTCTGAAGCACCTTGTCAGATAACGCCTGACCCACACACTGAGGAGAAAAAATAATGAAACTAAACAATGAGAGAGGAGAAACAGGAGGGAGCATGGCCCCTACTCTGCTCTGCTCACCCAGACCATTGTGCACACAGGGGGGCTTTGGAGATAAATGGCCCGCACGTTAACCACGTTTGACGGGCTGCACAAAAAGGGACAGCTCTGGTACCATGACGCAACCTGTACCCCTCCCCTTACCCCCACACCCCCCATCTCTACCCAGACATGAGGTACAGGGGACAGTCCCACTGAAGCACCTGATGAAGTGCAAAGAAAAGAGCGCAACCATTTGTCATTGGGATGTAAGGGCTTGGCGCTTTAGGGGTTGGCAAGACATATTGTATATTGTAGGGAAGGGAGGGGTAGAGGTAGGCTTTTGAAGGTAACACATTTAATAATTAATATTATATAATGGTGGGTCTAATCCTGGATGCTGATTGGTTAAAACCATGTTCCAGTCTGTGTCTATTCCACAAGTTACCACTGGCTAAGGCTATAACGTTGAAATACCAATTCACTATTCCATCTCACTGTGCAATCCACTATCTCATTAGCCCAGCCAGACAATTTATAAACTTGATCTCCACTGTAAAAAGCATCTAGACATTATCTCCCATTTATTTTAGAATAGCATTTGGTTTACATCAGCTGAGATTTGTATTAACATTGCTGTCTGTCTCTCTGACATTTGCAACATTGTTTCAATATTGACATTCGTTCCCCAGCTGTCCCATAGTAATAAAGGTGATGGGAGTCGGGACGAGACAGACATTCAGGCAGCTTTTCTCAGCCAGTCGAAATCATGAATCAGCATCATATTTATGGATATATACAAATAAACTCCAATAGAAAAACACAAAATGCAGCTAGTTTGCTGTCATTCCAGCTTCAGATTGAAGTGATTGTGTTAGTGGTGTAGTTGGAAAATGTTATATTCCATGCAAAATTGCTCATCATTAGCTCATTGTTATGGATGTATCCCCTGAAAAAGTCACTAGAAAACAGGTTAAACAAATGCAAATGCAGCTACTTTGCTGTTCATCTGGCTGCACTGTTTGACATGACTGTGTTAGCCGAAGTTGGCTAGCTAGCAAGCAAGGGATAAGAACATTGTCAGCCATCATGGCAACGGAATATTTAAAACGAACGACTGGGTCGAGTCCATAGATTTAGAACAAAAATTCTTAATGACTAACAACCGAACCGATAGAACTAACAACCAGCCGGCTTGGGTAGCAACCCTAGATTTGTGTCGGGACTATATCTCGTGGAAGGATGAAATAGTATGAATAAATTCATCAAAATTAATAAAAATCGGAAAATATGTCAATCATTATTTGAATATGTTGGTAACCCATTGTATGAAAGTGATAATTAATGAATACCCCAGTAGGTCGAAACCCTTAGATCGCAATATCTACTAAGCTAACATATGGAATTGATCACAATATCTACTAAGCTAACATATGGAATTGATCACAATATCTACTAAGCTAACATATGGAATTGATCACAATATCTACTAAGCTAACATATGGAATTGATCACAATATCTACTAAGCTAACATAAGGAATTGTTTTAAGATGGTCATAAAATGTACCATTTAGCCATTTGATTTAGATTTTTAGGACCCCTATATGTATAAAAAAAACAATAGGAAATATTGAATTTGGCCTTTACTGCTATAACCCATAGAAATGCATTGAATGGCACATTCATAAATGGCTAAACAGAAAGTAAAAAAATAAATCATAAGGAACCAAGTTTTGAAGTGTCTTTCCTATATCTGATAAATGAAAAGTTTTTTTTTTTTTTAAGTTGACCCGTTTGGTAGAGTTATTTTTTGCACATTTTACGTCCATGCACTTTTTGAAATTTGTACAGCCGGTACTGGGTTAAATTTAGACGACTCCCCTGAAGTGTGTGTACATTGTACAGCAGAATAACTGGCACTGTCGTGTTCATGTGAGTCTCCCCTTTCGATATTGGTGACATATTAGTTTGGTTTTACAGACAATTTTGTGAAGATTTTCTTGTCTGCATGTGTAGAAAAAGCCAGCTTTCACAAGCCCCATGTTATGTAACAGGTGCAAATATTGGCGGAAAGAGGGGATTGAGCTGCAGCCACTACAAGAAACGGTAAGTCTCTGGCATAAACACACCGGGAGCTATTCAACATTCGAAATGACGTCACCGTGATGACGTACAGCTGCGTTAATCGACTCTAGGGAGTATTATTACGCAAAATAGAAATGGAAAGAAATGGAATGTCTTTGTGCCAATCTGTTTTTCCATATGATTGTAAATTACAAATGAGTCGGTTTGGATGCATTGTCTCATTGAGGGCTCAGTTGGAGTCTCATTTTCAGTAACACACAGAGTCTTTTGATGTCCTATACTATAATGAGTGAAGTCCAATTACATATCGTTTGTCTAGATTAGAACCATCAC
Source organism: Coregonus lavaretus (assembly GCF_964263955.1). Taxonomy (NCBI): domain Eukaryota; kingdom Metazoa; phylum Chordata; class Actinopteri; order Salmoniformes; family Salmonidae; genus Coregonus; species Coregonus lavaretus. The sequence continues at coordinate 955 of NW_028158272.1, read as the reverse complement.
ACACAATGAAGATTTAAAAAATATCTATATTTACTACCCATTAAACTGCATAAGCTATTGGACTATTGGAACAAACGGATACTATTAACAAGCTCATAAATGTATCATTGTCTTTGTGGACTACTCTTACAACAGAGGAACAATAGCCTTTTTACAAGGTGTTTATCACATTGGGGGGGGGGGGGGACAAGGGGCCTACAGTACTAACCTTTTCAGTTCTGTCAAAGCTTTGATGCACAAAATCACCTGCACCATCCCCAGAGTGTTCGTAACACCCCCCCCCCCCCCCCCCACCCCCCAGACCAACATTCCTCACCATCAGGGGGTCCTTCCCATGGCTACCTTTACCCGGCCACCCCGAGCCCCCGAGCCCACCCCAGCCCCCCCCCCAGCCCTCGTAATCCCATTGCAAACACGGTTAGGCCTGAGCAAAGGCAACGCACGAGACTTCTCACACAGACAGGCCCCAGCTAAAGGTGCACAACTGATTAGGCCCCATTGCGTGGGAACTGGAAGGGAGAATCTGTGAAAGAAAAACTCATTGAAATGCATATGGTGACTTTTCTCAAAATGAAAACCTGGCCTATGACGTGTCATTTTCTATGAGAGAGGAGATTTCAAGTTTGACTGGTCTAAGAAACAAGCAAAGTAGGTTTTCGGCTGATGAACACTAATATGTTCCACTACAATATATATGTTCTTCTTATAAATGTAAAGAAATATGACAAATGGTTAATCCAATTTTCAAAACTAAGGAAATAGAAGTCACACCAAATAAACTGCTCCTAATAACTATCTCTCATAGCAACAACCCTAACAGTGACAACACTTATATCCACACAGACAATGTATCCCAGACACCCCTCTTTTCCTTTGTTCCCGGCTTAACAAAACTCTGCCATCACGCCTCTTTAGCTCAATAAAGACCGTGGACAACCGTAACACCATCAGGCCC
>NW_028158273.1:0-83835 GCF_964263955.1 Coregonus lavaretus | reverse complement strand
TGTCTTCTTTTAAAGAAAGTGTCTGTTGGGCAGAGTAGGGGGCATAGTAGGGCTTTTGCTGAATGTTAACACATCAATAAGAACATCAGTCAAACAGGCTGGGAGCTAGTGGGGCTGAAGTAAAGAGATGGGAGGGTGTCATGTCTGACATTGAGGAGGGAGAGGAGCGGAAAAGTGTAACACACAGTGAGGGAAAAAAGTATTTGATCCCCTGCTGATTTTGCATGTTTGCCCACTGACATAGACATTATCATTCTACACTGCTCAAAAAAATTAAGGGAACACTTAAACAACACAATGTAACTCCAAGTCAATCACACTTCTGTGAAATCAAACTGTCCACTTAGGAAGCAACACTGATTGACAATACATTTCACATGCTGTTGTGCAAATGGAATAGACAACAGGTGGAAATTATAGGCAATTAGCAAGACACCCCCAATAAAGGACTGGTTTTGCAGGTGGTGACCACAGACCACTTCTCAGTTCCTATGCTTCCTGGCTGATGTTTTGGTCACTTTTGAATGCTGGCGGTGCTTTCACTCTAGTGGTAGCATGAGACGGAGTCTACAAACCACACAAGTGGCTCAGGTAGTGCAGCTCATCCAGGACGGCACATCAATGCGAGCTGTGGCAAGAAGTTTTGCTGTGTCTGTCAGCGTAGTGTCCAGAGCATGGAGGCGCTACCAGGAGACAGGCCAGTACATCAGGAGACGTGGAGGAGGCCGTAGGAGGGCAACAACCCAGCAGCAGGACTGCTACCTCCGCCTTTGTGCAAGGAGGAGCAGGAGGAGCACTGCCAGAGCCCTGCAAAATTACCTCCAGCAGGCCACAAATGTGCATGTGTCTGCTCAAATGGTCAGAAACAGACTCCATGAGGGTGGTATGAGGGCCCAACGTCCACAGGTGAGGGTTGTGCTTACAGCCCAACTCCGTGCAGGACGTTTGGCATTTGCCAGAGAACACCAAGATTGGCAAATTCGCCACTGGCGCCCTGTGCTCTTCACAGATGAAAGCAGGTTCACACTGAGCACGTGACAGACGTGACAGAGTCTGGAGACGCCGTGGAGAACGTTCTGCTGCCTGCAACATCCTCCAGCATGACCGGTTTGGCGGTGGGTCAGTCATGGTGTGGGGTGGCATTTCTTTGGGGGGCCGCACAGCCCTCCATGTGCTCGCCAGAGGTAGCCTGACTGCCATTAGGTACCGAGATGAGATCCTCAGACCCCTTGTGAGACCATATGCTGGTGCGGTTGGCCCTGGGTTCCTCCTAATGCAAGACAATGCTAGACATCATGTGGCTGGAGTGTGTCAGCAGTTCCTGCAAGAGGAAGGCATTGATGCTATGGACTGGCCCGCCCGTTCCCCAGACCTGAATCCAATTGAGCACATCTGGGACATCATGTCTCGCTCCATCCACCAACGCCACGTTGCACCACAGACTGTCCAGGAGTTGGCGGATGCTTTAGTCCAGGTCTGGGAGGAGATCCCTCAGAGACCATCCACCAACTCATCAGGAGCATGCCCAGGCATTGTAGGGAGGTCATACAGGCACGTGGAGGCCACACACACTACTGAACCTCATTTTGACTTGTTTTAAGGACATTACATCAAAGTTGGATCAGCCTGTAGTGTGGTTTTCCACTTTAATTTTGAGGGTGACTCCAAATCCAGACCTCCATGGGTTGATAAATTTGATTTCCATTGATAATTTTTGTGTGATTTTGTTGTCAGCACCACTATGTAAAGAAAAAAGTATTTAATAAGATTATTTCATTCATTCAGTTCTAGGATGTGTTATTTTAGTGTTCCCTTTATTTTTTTGAGCAGTGTATAATTTTAATGGTAGGTTTATTTGAACAGTGAGAGACAGAATAACAACAAAAAAATCCAGAAAAAAACGCATGTCAAAAATGTTATAAATTGATTTGCATTTTAATGAGGGAAATAGGTATTTGACCCCTCTGCAAAACATGACTTAGTACTTGGTGGCAAAACCCTTGTTGGCAATCAGAGGTCAGACGTTTCTTGTAGTTGGCCACCAGGTTAGCACACATCTCAGGAGGGATTTTGTCCCACTCCTCTTTGCAGATCTTCTCCAAGTCATTAAGGTTTCGAGCCTGACGTTTGGCAACTCGAACCTTCAGCTCCCTCCACAGATTTTCTATGGGATTAAGGTCTGCAGACTGGCTAGGCCACTCCAGGACCTTAATGTGCTTCTTCTTGAGCCACTCCTTTGTTGCCTTGGCCATGTGTTTTGGGTCATTGTCATGCTGGAATACCCATCCACGACCCATTTTCAATACCCTGGCTGAGGGAAGGAGGTTCTCACCCAAGATTTGACGGTACATGGCCCTGTCCATTGTCCCTTTGATGCGGTGAAGTTGTCCTGTCCCCTTAGCAGAAAAACACCCCCAAAGCATAATGTTTCCACCTCCATGTTTGACGGTGGGGATGGTGTTCTTGGGGTCATAGGCACCATTCCTCCTCCTCCAAACACGGCGAGTTGAGTTGATGCCAAAGAGCTCGATTTTGGTCTCATCTGACCACAACACTTTCACCCAGTTCTCCTCTAAATCATTCAGATGTTCATTGGCAAACCTCAGACGGGCCTGTATATGTGCTTTCTTGAGCAGGGGGACCTTGCGGGCGCTGCAGGATTTCAGTCCTTCACGGCGTAGTGTGTTACCAATTGTTTTCTTGGTGACTATGGTCCCAGCTGCCTTGAGATCATTGACAAGATCCTCCCATGTAGTTCTGGGCTGATTCCTCACCGTTCTCATGATCATTGCAACTCCACGAGGTGAGATTTACATTTTACATTTTAGTCATTTAGCAGACGCTCTTATCCAGAGCGACTTACAGTTAGTGAATACATATTTATTTTTATTTTTATACTGGCCCCCCGTGGGAATCGAACCCACAACCCTGGCGTTGCAAACGCCATGCTCTATCAACTGAGCTACATCCCTGCCGGCCATTCCCTCCCCTACCCTGGACGAATTGTGCGCCGCCCATGAGTCTCCCGGTCGCGGCCGGCTGCGACAGAGCCTGGATTCGAACCAGGATCTCTAGTGGCACAGTTAGCACTGCGATGCGGCGCCTTAGACCACTGCGCCACTCAGGAGGCCTCAGGAGATCTTGCATGGAGCCCCAGGCCGAGGGAGATTGACAATTATTTTGTGTTTCTTCCATTTGCGAATAATCGCACCAACTGCTGTCACCTTCTCACCAAGCTGCTTGGCGATGGTCTTGTAGCCCATTCCAGCCTTGTGTAGGTCTACAATCTTGTCCCTGACATCCTTGGAGAGCTCTTTGGTCTTGGCCATGGTTGAGAGTTTGGAATCTGATTGATTGATTGCTTCTGTGGACAGGTGTCTTTTATACAGGTAACAAACTGAGATTAGGAGCACTCCCTTTAAGAGTGTGCTCCTAATCTCAGCTCATTACCTGTATAAAAGACACCTGGGAGCCAGAAATCTTTCTGATTGAGAGGGGGTCAAATACTTATTTCCCTCATTAAAATGCTAATAAATGTATAACATTTTTGACATGTGTTTTTCCAGATTTTTTTGTTGTTATTCTGTCTCTCACTGTTCAAATAAACCTACCATTAAAATTATAGACTGATAATTTCTTTGTCAGTGGGCAAATGTACAAAATCAGCAGGGGATCAAATACTTTTTTCCCTCACTGTAGTACAGTACAGACAAACAAACACCCATATATGAATACAAAAACAGTGATACAATCATGGTCAGGCTACATACAAGCACGTCTGTTCACATTTATTCAACCTTACACCTACAGTGAGCGCCAAAAGTATTGGGACAGTGACAACTTTTTGTTTGTTTTGGCTCTACTCCAGCACTTTGGATTTGAAATGATACAGGAGTGAGAAAGCTACAAACGTACAAATATAATACCCACCCAGTTATTGTAATGGTGAGAGGTTAGCATGTCTTGGGGGTATGATATTTGTGCATCTGTACCTTTCTCACTCATCATTATTCACGATTGATTCAGGACTATCCATAATCATGGTAGCATCCACATTAATATAGAAGTGTTTAGAAACATATTTTATTCCTATTTACAACAAAAGTGACTCCATAATGACACAATACATTATTTACCATTCATCACACAAAATAATCTGAAACACAACCAAAAAAACAGTAAATGTATCCAACAAGTTTATAGAGTCACAAGCTTGATGTAGTCATTGCGTGTTAGGAATATGGGACGAATTTCTAAACTTTTGACTACTTTAATACACATATAAGTGAATTTGTCCCAATACTTTTGGTCCTCTAAAACGGGGGGACTATGTACAAAAAGTGCTGTAATTTCTAAACGGTTCACCCGATATGGATGAAAATAGCCTACAATTAAATCTGACAGTCTGCACGTTAACCTCATAGTCAAATCCATAGTGCTGAAGTACAGAGCCAAAACAACAACACAAATTGTCACTGTCCCAATACTTTTGTAGCTCACTGTATGCACTGCTGACATGTACAGCGCCCACGTTAAGCAAATGTCTTTAACACTACCTTAGCATCATGTCATCGTTACAATGTCATTATCATTATCATAATCATTATCATGTCCTGCTCTACCAGGGAGAAAGTAACTGATGGGTCAGCTAAACTCATCAGCACCAAGAAGAAGCTCTCTCTCTCTCTCTCTCTCTCTCTCTCTCTCTCTCTCTCTCTCTCTCTCTCTCTCTCTCTCTCTCTCTCTCTCTCTCCCTCCTTGTTAGTGATCCCTCCCAACAGAATTGCCTTGGGAGCATGTTTGCAGTGTTTGCCGTCAGGCGGGGTGTCAGAGTTGTGAGTGACAGGGCTGACACCACCAGATAGTGAAGGAAACACCTCTGATTACAGAGTCAAACCACTAGACCTGCATAAGAATGCTGCACACAACACATCAAACACACTAATTTTCTACACAGTCTGGCGAAGAGGCCCCTCCTATAGAAACACATGAGATTCAAACAGGTTTGTCTTCCTCCTCTCCGCCCTGTGGGAGCTTGGGTAATAGGAGAGCAGTTTTCTTTAGGCCTGCTGGTAAATGGAGCGCCTCTGTTAAACCAGTAGAGCTACCGCTTTCCTCCATAACGGACAATCTCCCCTAAATTGGTCCTGTCAGGCCTGGAATTGGACTAAGATTCAGGGAGGAACGATTTGTTTGAGAGAGATAGTGTGTGCGTACATGTGTGCGTGTTTGTGTCTGTGTGTGTGTGTGTGCATGTGCGTGTGCATGTGCGCCACAGGAGGTTGGTAGCACCTTAATTGGGGAGAACGGACTCGTGGTAATGGCTGGAGCGGAATCAGTGGAATGGTATCAAATATATCAAACACATGGTTTTCATGTGTTTGATGCCATTTCATTTCCTCCGTTCCAGACATTATTATGAGTTGTTCTCTCTTCAGCAGTCTCCTCTGGTGTGCGTGTGTGTTCTTCCATGTGTGCGTATTCACAAGTGTGCATGAATGCACTATGTCGAACTTGAGGGTAATGAAAAAATAAAAGAAAGCGTGTAAAAAGCATTTGCTTCCACCCGAATAGGTATTAACGGTACGACAGTCAAAAGTGCACCTCCTCAACTGCCTGGCAAAAAAAACTGGTCTCAGAGCATTTCGTATTATTCTGTACGTAAATCCGAAACACACAATTTACATTTACATTTACGTCATTTAGCAGACGCTCTTATCCAGAGCGACTTACAAATTGATGATATGTTATGTTTCGTATGGTATGTATTAATTTGTGGATGTCCATCATCCATTTTGAAATGATATGTTATGAATTACAATTTGATTATATGTTACAAATTTGCAAATGTAAATACATTTCGAATTTGCAAAATGTATGATAAACTATATATACAAAAGCATGTGGACAACCCTTCAAATTAGTGGATTCAGCTATTTCAGCCACACCAGTTGCTGACAGGTGTATAAAATCGAGCACACAGCCATGCAATCTCCATAGACAAACATTGGCAGTAGAATGGCCTTACTGAAGAGCTCAGTGACATTCAATGTGGCACCGTCATAGGATACCACCTTTCCAACAAGTCAGTTCGTAAAATGTATGCCCTGCTAGAGCTGCCCCGGTCAACTGTAAGTGCCGTTATTGTGAAGTGGAAACGTCTAGGAGCAACAATGGCTCAGCCGCGAAGTGGTAGGCCACACAAGCTCACAGAACGGGACCGCCGAGTGCTGAAGCGCGTAGCGAGTACAAATCGTCTGTTCTCGGTTGCAACACTCACTATTGAGTTCCAAACTGCTTCTGGAAGCACGTCAGCACAAGAACTGTTCGTTGGGAGCTTCATGAAATGGATTTCCATGGCCGAGCAGCCGCACACAAGCCTAAGATCACCATGCGCAATAACAAGTGTCGGATGGAGTGGTGTAAAGCTCGCCACCATTGGACTCTGGAGCAGTGGAAATGCGTTCTCTGGAGTGATGAATCACGTCTGGCAGTCCGACTGAGAAAATCTGGGTTTGACAGATGCCAGGAGAACACTACCTGCCCCAATGCATAGTGCCAACTGTAAAGTTTGGTGGAGGAGGAATAATGGTCTGGGGCTGTTTTTCATGGTTCGGGGTAGGCTCCTTAGTTCCAGGGAAGGGAAAGCTTAATGCTACAGTATACAATGACATTCTAGACGATTCTGTGCTTCCAACTTTGTGGCAACAGTTTGGGGAAGGCCCTTTCCTGTGTCAGCATGACAATGCCTCCGTGCACAAAGCGAGGTCCATACAGAAATTATTTGTCGAGATTAGTGTGGAAGAACTTGACTGGCCTGCACAGAGCCTTGACCTCAACCCCATCATTGTTCCATCATCTAGTGGAAAGCCTTCCCAGAAGTGGAAGAGTGGAGGCTGTTATAGCAGCAAAGGGGGGACCAACTCCATTTTAATGCCCATGATTTTGGAATGAGATGCTCAACGAGCAGGTGTCCACATACTTTTGGTAATGTAGTGTATGTTACGAATTCTAGCTAGGTGGCTAACGTTAGATATCTGGCTAACGTTAGCTAGGCTAGGTGTTAGGGGTTAGGGTTAAGGTTAAGGTTAAGTTTAGGATTTAGGTTAAAGGGTTAAGGTTAAGGTTAGGGGAAAGGTTAGCTAAAAGGGTTAAGGTTAGGGTTAGGGGACGGGTTAATGTTAGCTAAAAGGGTTAAGGTTAGTGTTAGGGGAAGGGTTAGCTAACATGCTAAGTAGTTGCAGAGTAGCTAAAAAGTAGTAAATAGTTGAAAAGTTGCTAATTAGCTAACATACGAAAGTTGTCGATGATGAGATTCAAACTCGCAACCTTTGGGTTGCTAAATGTTCGTGTTATACGCTAACCCATTAACCCCGACCAACCACCCTACTTTCGTTTTTGCCTTAAGTAACCATCTGTCTTATGTAACCATACCAAACATAACATATCATACTAATTTGAGTGTCCCGGATTTACAATTACTATGTTACGTCTAGTCTATGAGACCAGGCCTGGCCCAAAGAGGCAAAGAGAGAAAATGAAAGTGCAGGCCAGGGATGGGGTGAATTCACAGAGATTGGTGTCTGTTTCACTCCCAGACAGTCAGTCAGTCAGCTGTTCAGATTCTGTATCAAATGCTGCTGGATGATTCACCATTTGAGACACCATTTTTCCTCCAATGTTACACTAATCCATCCTCATCGCGGGGAAGCCTGGGGAAGTTCCATGGCAGAAATTAGCTAAAGAGGGGTCGGAACCAGGTGTAAATCAGTGTAGCCTCGCAACACGTTAAACCAATCAAATGCCTTGCTTGGGCGGAACTCCAAAGGTGCTCACCAGATTAGAGCAGCAGTGCGTGAGGACTTATCATTTCAACAAAACAAGCACTGGTGACAAAACATTTTAGAACATTTGCAGCACAATGGTTTTCACAGCATTTCTCTGTTATTTCGAGATAAGCTAAAGCTGCAGCAAGATGGCAGAAATGGTCTACAATGCTGGCCAAATCAATATATTTAATTTTGATGTTTCTGAAGCGATATTTGGCTGTCAAGGCTAGTACTGTCTAGCTATAGGAACTGCAATAATTTTGCTAGCAACATTGCTCAAATTAATGCAATAAAATAAAATGGACCTCATAAAATGTAACCTGTAATGTTCATCTTCTATAACCTAATTGTCATCTCCTTATTTTCATACTGTACTTAAATTACAAGAGTTGGATTTGCACTAAATGTCATATGTCAGCACTTAAAAGGCATGTACACAATCTGGTATATGGTTTGCCTCCTATACATTGTCTACTGATATAATTTTTAATCGAGAACATATAGCTCAACAGTTGAGCTATTCTTTACTTCAGATGACAGATGCCCATAAGGCCAATAATACCATCATAATGTAGGCCTGTGGCTGCATTGGCCATGCATGCCAAATGATAAGCTGCTAAATGGATTCACATACAGTGCATTCGGAAAGTATTCAGACCCCTTGACTTTTTCCACATTTTGTTACATTACAGCCTTTTTATAAAATTGATTAAATTGTTTTTCCCCCTCATCAATCTACTTACAATACCCCATAATGACGAAGCAAAAACAGGTTTGTAGACATTTTTGCAAATTTATAAAAAAAACTGAAATATCACATTTACATAAGTATTCAGACCCTTTACTCAGTACTTTGTTGAAGCACCTTTGGCAGCGATTACAGTCTCAAGTCGTCTTGGGTATGATGCTACAAGCTTGGCACACCGGTATTTGGGGAGTTTCTCCCATTCCTCTCTGCAGACCTCAAGCTCTGTCAGGTTGGATGGGGAGCATCGCTGCACAGCTATTTTCAGGTCTCTCCAGAGATGTTACATCAGGTTCAAGTCCGGGCTCTGGCTGGGCCACTCAAGGACACTCTGAGACTTGTCCCGAAGCCACTCCTGCGTTGTCTTGGCTGTGTGCTTAGGGTCGTTGTCCTGTTGGAAGGCGTATGTTCAGCCCAGTCTGAGGTCCTGAGTGCTCTGGAGCAGGTTTTCATCAAGGATCTCTCTGTACTTTGTTCCGTTCATCTTTCCCTCGATCCTGACTAGTCTCCCAGTCCCTGCCGTTGAAAAACATCCCCACAGCATGATGCTGCCACCACTATGCATCACCGTAGGGATGGTGCCAGGTTTCCTCCAGACGTGACACTTGGCATTCACGCCAAAGAGTTCAAACTTGGTTTCATCAGACCAGAGAATCTTGTTTCTCATGGTCTGAGAGGTGCCTTTTGGCAAACTCCAAGCGGGCTGTCAATTGCCTTTTACCGAGGAGTGGCTTCGGTCTGGCCCCTCTACCATAAAGGCGTAATTGGTGGAGTGCTGCAGAGACGGTTGTCCTTCTGGAAGGTTCTCCCATCTCCACAGAGGAACTCTGGAGCTCTGTCAGAGTGACCATCGGGTTCTTGGTCACCTCCCTGACCAAGGCCCTTCTCCCCCGATTGCTCAGTTTGGCCGGGCGGCCATCTCTAGGAAGAGTCTTGGTGATTCCAAACTTCTTCCATTTAAGAATAATGGAGGCCACTATGTTCTTGGGGAACTTTACGGACAATTCCTTCGACCTCATGGCTTGGTTTTTGCTCTGACATGCACTATCAACTGTGGGACCTCATATAGACAGGTGTGTGCCTTTCCAAATCATGTCCAATCAATTGAATTTACCACAGGTGGACTCCAATCAAGTTGTAGAAACATCTCAAGCATGATCAATGGAAACAGGATGCACCTGAGCTCAATTTCGAGTCTCATAGCAAAAGGTCTGAATACTTATGTAAATAAGGTATTTCTAAAAACCTGTTTTCGTTTTGTCATTTTAGGGTATTGTGTGTAGATTGATGAGGGAAAAAACTAATTTAATCCATTGTAGTATAAGGCTGTAACATAACAAAATGTGGAAAAAGTCAAACGGTCTGAATACTTTCCGAAGGCACTATAGCTGATATACTGAGAGAGAGAGTGACAATCAAATGAAACAGTTTGGAGATCTTATAACTAGACAAAAATGAATTGTCCATTTGAGAATACAATACAGAAACACAGACACAGAGACAGAACCCTTTCCCCTCTTTATTGCAGGATTGTGATATGTGATTAATCAACATTGACACTAGTTCATTTTGAATAATAGTTTAACAATTTCAACAAATGTAAACACTTCCCTTCAAGGAATCAACACTTCATCAGTTCAAAATGGACAAATAAGCTAACTCGTATGTAAAGATTAGACATAGTAGTCTAAACAACAATAGATAATTGAATAGTAACAAGTAGGCTTTTATTACTAAAACATAATTTCAGGTGAACAAAACAAACTCCATACCAGCGGTGGCCAACCTTGCTCCACTGATCCCTGATCTATTGGGTGAGCAGACTTCTATTCCAGTCCAGCAATAGCACACTTGATTATCAACTAATTAGATTTGATAAGTTGAATCAGGTGTGTTAGAACCCTGCACACCCAGCAGACCTCCAGAAGGGTTAGCCTGCTCCAATTGTAATAGGTTTGTACATTGTGTGTGATCTTTAACTGTATTTTTGTATACAACATTTGCTAACATAGGTAGGCCTACACATTGGCATGGCACCTAAAACCCTCACAAACTTTTACAGATGCACAATTGAGAGCATCCTGTCGGGCTGTATCCCCGCCTGGTACGGCAACTGCACCGCCCGCAACCGCAGGGCTCTCCAGAGGGTGGTGCGGTCTGCCCAACGCATTACCGGGGGCAAACCACCCGCCCTCCAGGACACCTACAGCACCCGATGTCACAGGAAGGCCAAAAAGACCATCAAGGACATCAACCATCCGAGCCACTGCCTGTTCACCCCGCTATCATTCAGAAGGCGTGGTCAGTACAGGTGCATCAAAGCTGGGACCGGGAAACTGAAAAACAGCTTATATCTCAAGGCCATCAAACACGGTTAAATAGCCATCACTAGCACATTAGAGGCTGCTGCTGCCTATAGAAATCACTGGCCACTTTAAGAAATGGAACACTAGTCAATGTTTACATATCTTGCATTACTCATCTCATATCCTGTATTCTATATTATTCTACTGTATCTTAGTCCAATGCCGCTCTGTCATTGCTCATCCATATATGTATATATTCTTAATTCCATTCCTTACTTAGATTTGTGTGTATTGGGTATATGTTGTGAAATTATTCGATATTACTTGTTAGATATTACTGCACTGTCGGAGCTAGAAGCACAAGCATTTCACTACACCCGCAATAACATCTGCTAAAAATGTGTATGTGAAAAATACAATTTGATTTGATTTGATTTGACATACAACCCACGGCATATAGCAGGGTTCCCCAACTGGCGGCCTGTGGGCCGAATTTGGCCTGCAGGTGGTTTTATTTGGCCCCCCAAATACTTTTTTGGTGTGTGGAATTTTAAAAAAACACCAGGAATGTCACACTCTGGCTCCGGGACTGTGTAATTAGAGCCAGAGTGTATTTCATTTGGTGGTGTTGGGTATGGGTGTGTTTCATTTGTTTGTGTTTTGTGGTGATTGGTCTGGTGACTCCCAATCGGAGGTAACGAGTGTCAGCTGTCGGCTCGTTATCTCTGATTGGGAGCCATATTTATTCTGTGTGTTTTCACCTTGTGTTGGTGGGTTTTTGTTCCTGTTGTTCCTGTTGTTCCATTGTTCTATGTTACGTGTTCCTGTTTCAGTAGTAGTCACTGAGGACGTTACGATCGTGTTTTGTTTCGTTTTCGTGTGTGCGCTTTACATAATAAAGTATGTACGCTTATCACGCTGCGCCTTGGTCCGCTCATTTTGAAGACGATCGTGACAGAAAAACCCACCATCAAAGGACCAAGCGGCGTGTCAAGCGGCAACAGTATCCACCTGTCAAGGATTCATGGACATGGGAGGAGATATTGGATGGAAAGGGTCCTTGGGCACAACCGGGAGAATATCGCCGCCCTCGTGAAGAGCTGGAGGCAGCCAAAGCCGAGAGGAGGTGGTATGAGGAGGCAGCACGGAGGCGAGGCTGGAAGCCCGTGGACGAGAGGCAACCCCAAGAAATTTTTTGGGGGGGGCACATGGCTTGGGCAGCTGGGCAGCAGGAGGCTGCCACAGGTAGACGTGGAGAGAAGGCTATCGGAGTACGGGAGCCATTGGCGAGTAGAGGGAGGGAAGTTGTTGTGGCACGGCGTGAGAGACTGAGGTGTGTTACCAGTCCGGTCCGGCCCGTTCCTGAGCCCCGGTTAAGGCCAGTGGTGTGTGTTCCCAGTACGGACCGGCCTGTTGTTACTCCACGCATCAAGCCCACGGTGTGCGTCGCCAGCCCAGCCCGGCCTGTTCCTGCGCCACGTAGGAAACCTACGGTGTGCGTCGCCAGCCCAGCCCGGCCGGTTCCTGTGCCACGTTCGAAGCCAACGGTATGCGTCGCCAGCCCGGCCCGGCCTGTTCCTGCCACTCGCACCAAACCAGGGGTGCGAGTCGCCAGCCTGGTCCAGCCCGTTCCTGCTATTCGCACCAAGCCTCCTGTGTGTCCCCAGAGTCCTGTGCGTCCTGTTGCTGCTCCCCGCACTAGCCCTGAGATGCGTGTCCTCAGCCAGGGACCACCAGTTCCGGCACCACGTACTAGGCCGTATGTGCGTCCCCAGGGTCCAGCATGCCCTGTTGCTACTCCCCGCACTAGCCCTGAGATGCGTGTCCTCAGCCCGGGACCACCAGTTCCGGCACCACGCACTAGGCCGTATGTGCGTCCCCAGGGTCCAGCATGCCCTGTTGCTACTCCCCGCACTAGCCCTGAGATGCGTGTCCTCAGCCCGGGACCACCAGGAATGTCACACTCTGGCTCCGGGACTGTGTAATTAGAGCCAGAGTGTATTTCATTTGGTGGTGTTGGGTATGGGTGTGTTTCATTTGTTTGTGTTTTGTGGTGATTGGTCTGGTGACTCCCAATCGGAGGTAACGAGTGTCAGCTGTCGGCTCGTTATCTCTGATTGGGAGCCATATTTATTCTGTGTGTTTTCACCTTGTGTTGGTGGGTTTTTGTTCCTGTTGTTCCTGTTGTTCCATTGTTCTATGTTACGTGTTCCTGTTTCAGTAGTAGTCACTGAGGACGTTACGATCGTGTTTCGTTTTCGTGTGTGCGCTTTACATAATAAAGTATGTACGCTTATCACGCTGCGCCTTGGTCCGCTCATTTTGAAGACGATCGTGACAAGGAAATCAGCTCCAAGTGATTTTAATTTAAGAAATCTGTTCCCATGTATTCCCACGCATAATAGAGAGACACAACGTGATCGTATACAAATGTAAGCAAGGTCTGAAATGATTATGTATTAGTCAAACATTATATCTGTTTGGGCTTCTTGTGGTCACAAATGGTTTGTAATTATGTTCCGGCCCCCCGACCATCCGCTCAAGAAAAAATCTAGTTGATGATATATAGGATAGCATATAGGATATTCCCTTAGTCTCTTGGGACATTCATTGGGACCTCTCTCTTCATCTGCAAACAGGCTGAGGACAGAAAACATATCTGAGGACAGAAAACATCCCAAAGAAACCGCTATCTTGATGTAATCATTGTAAATTAAATCTCCAAATGCATTTGTAGATAACAGCCATGGAAGAGGGTGAAATTGCAGCTCCAGCTGTCAGTAAAGGGAGAATGTAGGCTACTGGATAGGGCAGGTCATTTTGTAACTACAATGTTTTCTCCTATGACAGCCATTATACTATGTAACTGTTTTAAAGTCACAATTAGCCTCTTGGTGAAATCCCTGAGCGGTTTATTTCTTCTCCGGCAACTGAGTTAGGAAGGACGCCTTTATCTTTGTAGTGACTGGGTGTATTGATACACCATCCAAAGTGTAATTAATAACTTCACCATGCTCAAAGGGATATTCAATTTCTGCTTTTTTTCCCCCCATCTACCAATAAGTGTCCTTCTTTGTAAGGCATTGGAAAACCTCCCTGGTGTTTGTGGTTCAATCTGTGTTTAAAATTCACTGCTCGACTGAGGGACCTTACAGATAATTGTATGTGTGGGGTACAGAGATGAGGTGGCCATTAAAAATAATGTTAAACACTATTATTGTACATAGAGTGAGTCCATGCAACTTATTATGTAACTTGATAAGCACATATTTACTCCTGAACTTATTTAGGCTTGCCATAACAAAGGGATTGAGTATTTATTGACTCATTACATTTTAGCTTTTAATTATTTACTAATTTGTAAAAATTTCGAAAAACAAAATTCCACTCTGACATTATGGGGTATTGTATATAGGCCAGTGACAAACAATCTCAATTTAATCCATTTTAAATTCAGGCTGTAACAAAACAAAATGTGGAAAAAGTGAATGGGTGTGAATACTTTATAAAGGCACTGTAGATGAGGCGTGGATCACTACACAGGTAGGGAAGCAGAGATGAAATTGAGAGAGAGAGATATCAGAATTGGCAACCAAAGACAGACAGAAACACTCTCTTGCTCACTGCTCATGCAACCAGCATCATTAGCCAATGAAGCCGTCGTAAAAGTGAGTTATGGGCCACGATTGGGGTGGTTCCATATGGCACAAATGATCCAGAAAGGCAACGTGTTGCAGAAACCCCCAGAGCCCAACAAGTCAGGTTTTACAGGGGCCTCCCTCCCCATCATTAATTGATTTTAATAAGAGGCTGTGCAGGGGCAGAATGGCCTCATTCATTGGGCTGATGGGGCTTTTCCCAGGGCCCACGGTGAGGGAACACTGCATCACTTACAGCTGTTTGTTTGGATTGCCATTAGTGTGTGGCTCTCAGACCTACTTGGTTACTCAGTCACACACATACTCAATGTCTTGACCGCTCACTCGCTCGCTCACTCAAACATTTAGTTAATTTACTCGCTCAATTATTTCTTCACTCAATCACTGGCCTACTCATTTATACACTCATTTATTCATTCCCCTACTCCCTCCCATGGTGCACTGGTACAGTAGGCAATATGCCCCTTTAAAAAGCTTGGCCTCAAGTGGGAAACTACCACAGACAGTACAACAGTACGTTTAACTTCAGATTCTAACCTCTCTGGCTAGAGGGTCCTGTCTCTCATTGCTCTAAGCTGTTTGAGATTTTAGTTGTTGTTACTTTAACCAGGGAACATCATAACCAGCTCAATGTTCACAGTACAATATGTTGTTTTTTTTATAGCTCAATATAAAAATTGTTGGGCGAAAATCAACTATGGTATAAAAAAGGTATATTGAAAACAACTTTATGATAATTGCTATTAAAATACTGGGCTCCGCTTTAGATATTTTCAGATATTATGACAAATAAAAAGCGCTGGGGTAGGATGCCCCTTACCCTGCCTCCCCTGTCTCCATCACTCCGCAGACACAAAGTTATATTCTTCCCTCCACTTTGATTGTACAGCAGTCTAACGGAACCAAGGAGGTTCTGTGTGGGGGGTATTGAGGGGAGAGACGGGGAGCTACCGCTGTCACAGCTGCATAATACATTCATTACTCCTGTGCTGCAGAATTACCAATGATGAAAATAAGATTTTGGAAGATACATTGAATGTAATTATTATATACATACATACACTACCATTCAAACGTTTGGGGTCACTTAGAAATGTCCTTGTTTTCCATGAACACATACATGAAATGAGTTTGAATAGGAAATATAGCAAAATGCATAGTAAATGTAGTCATTGACAAGGTTAGAAATAATGATTTTTAATTGAAATAACAATTGTGTCCTTCAAACTTTGCTTTCGTCAAAGAATCCTCCATTTGCAGCAATTACAGCCTTGCAGACCTTTGGCATTCTAGTTGTCAATTTGTTGAGGTAATCTGAAGAGATTTCACCCCATGCTTCCTGAAGCACCTCCCACATGTTGGATTGGCTTGATGGGCACTTCTTACGTACCATATGGTCAAGCTGCTCCCACAACAGCTCAATAGGGTTGAGATCCGGTGACTGTGCTGGCCACTCCATTATAGACAGAATACCAGCTCACTGCTTCTTCCCTAAATAGTTATTGCATAGTTTGGAGCTGTGCTTTGAGTCATTGTCCTGTTGTAGGAGGAAATTGGCTCCAATCAAGCGCCGTCCACAGGGTATGGCATGGCATTGCAAAATGGAGAGATAGCCTTCCTTCTTCAAGATCCCTTTTACCCTGTACAAATCTCCCACTTTACCACCACCAAAGCACCCCCAGACCATCACATTGCCTCAACCATGCTTGACAGATGGCATCAAGCACTCCTCCAGCATCTTTTCATTTGGTGGGCGTCTCACAAATGTTCTTCTTTGTGATCCGAACACCTCAAACTTCGATTCGTCTGTCCATAACACTTTTTTTCCAATCTTCCTCTGTCCAGTGTCTGTGTTCTTTTGCCCATCTTAATCTTTCATTTTTATTGGCCAGTCTGAGATATGGCTTTTTCTTTGCAACTCTGCCTAGAAGGTCAGCATCCCGGAGTCGCCTCTTCACTGTTGACGTTGAGACTGGTGTTTTGCGGGTACTTTTTAATGAAGCTGCCAGTTGAGGACCTGTGAGGTGTCTGTTTCTCAAACTGTATTTGTCCTCTTGCTCAGTTGTGCACTGGGGCCTCCCACTCCTCTTTCTATTCTGGTTAGAGCCAGTTTGCGCTGTTCTGTGAAGGGAGTAGTACACAGCGTTGTAAGAGATCTTCAGTTTCTTGGCAATTTCTCGCATGGAATAGCCTTTATTTCTCAGAACAAGAATAGACTGACGAGTTTCAGAAGAAAGTTATTTGTTTCTGGCCATTCTGAGCCTGTAATCGAACCCACAATTGCTGATGCTCCAGATACTCAACTAGTCTCAAGGAGGCCAGTTTTATTATTTCTTTAATCAGCACAACAGGTTTCAGCTGTGCTAACATAATTGCAAAAGGGTTTTCTAATGATCAATTATCCTTTTAAAATGATAAACTTGGATTAGCAAACACAACGTGCCATTGGAACACAGGACTGATGGTTGCTGATAATGGGCCTCTGTACGCCTATGTAGATATTCCATTAAAAACCAGCCGTTTCCAGCTACAATAGCCATTTACAACATTAACAATGTCTGTACTGTATTTCTGATCAATATGATGTAATTCTAATGGACAAAAAAATTGCTTTTCTTCAGAAAACAAGGAAATGTCTAAGTGACCCCAAACTTTTGAACAGTAGTGTATATGTATAGCTTTTTTTTATTCATGAAATTGAGCTTTTGGGGAGGTATTTTGAGAGTTGTGTGTGTGTGTGTGTGTGTGTGTGTGTGTGTGTGTGTGTGTGCGTGTGCGCGTGCGCGTGCGCGTGCGCGTGCGCGTGTTTCGACAGGGTCATTACATTTGTGTATCTGCAAAAGTCATACAGTTTGACTTGCTTGGACCTAGTTATCAAATCATATATTCGCTTGGTTTTGAGAGGCGTCTGACTGTTGAATCCTGTTCCCAGATTCTTGTGACCAATCACTAAAAGCCCTCACCTCAGCAGCCATAAGGGCCCTCTTCTGTGGTTGACCCACTGCTGAACATGTCTGGGAAGTCAAAACTCCTCTGACGCTGCCGTCTCCAAACAGAGGGGAGGTCAGGCTGACTCATCCTAACAGCGATGCTGTCTGAAGGGCTCTGCCTGCCTCTGGAATGCCAATGTTCTCCTCTGCTCCCAGCTCTGTGAACCACAAAGACTCACAGAGAGACAGGATTCCCCTGCAGTGTTTCTATAGACCGAGAACCCAGCGATAACAGGGTGTGTGATATATTTCTACACAATTACAGTTAAAACTCTTTAAAAATATATACTTCCTGTGACACTTTGTTTACACTCATAACGGTTAGTATGGTATAGCTAATTGTAAGTGTATAGGATGTCCTGATCATAAAGTTGCATTTGATTACTTTTTATAGCTATATGATTGGAGCATACAACCAGGTCTGAGCAATATGAGCCAGTATTTATGGTTTTCACTGCATGGCTGGACGGTGGGGGAGACCGGGGCTGGCTGGGCAGGCATGGGGCCTCTGCTGGAGGTTTTCTTTAAAAAGCACCTGGGTGTGAAAATAAGTCTGACCTGAGACTCTGTGAAAACACAGCCTCAGTCAGGCTGGACTAGCTGGCCGGGCTCGACCTCACCAAACAGAAAGCATGAGTCAGGCCCAGGAACAGATCCACTTTCTCCCTTCGGGGAAAAGCAGCAGGATGGGTCCATGAAAAAGGGCATGCTATATGAATAGTGTAGAATACTATGGTTAAAATAATCAGAGTATATGTTAAGGCTGAGTGGGTTATGTTTTGATATGTATAGGCATATGTACTGTATTTCAACAAGGGTACAATTGGGAAATCTCTTCAAAGCAATATTTGCTTCTTTAAATTGCATACCTTATAGGCATTATCAACAAATGTTTAGAAAATATGTTTATCTGAAGGTGGAAGAAATGCACACCTGGTTAGGCAAGGTGCTGGCTAGCAGAGTAGAACACTTTAAAAATTAGCGGAAAGCCGCACATTCTAGGAGTTCAGATGCAATAATTTATTTCAACGTTTCGACAGCCAAGCTGTTTTCATCAGCTTAGCTGTCAAAACATTGGAAATAAATTATTGCATCTGAGCTCCTAGAGTGTGCGGCTTTCCTTTTAATTTTTTAATAGAAAATAGGTTTTGTCATAAATATGTGTATCGAGAGCTTCTCACTAGAACAGTATGTGCCACTTACATCATGTCATGCACATGCTCAAGTCTAACTCTTTAATGGGAAAAAGAGCTTCCAAACTGCTCCAGGATTTGATTGCTGCAACATGCCAGAAATATATGGGAAGCGTTCTCTAGTTTTCGCAACATATGTGTGTACAAACACAGGAGAGTTAGCGAACACATAGAAATTGAAACATTTTTTAAAACAAAATGTGCAAGTGTGTGTGGGGCCTATATAGGTCTCTGCAGCCATCCCCTTGTCTGGCAGAGTGGAGGACTTTATTAAGGCACTCGAGCGTCTGAGCTCTGTGGAGAGCAAGACTTTTCCCCTCATCTCCGGTCTGAGTGAGTGGAGAGAGGCAGGGGCCTCACTCTCCACCATGGAATATTTATCTTTCCAGCTGGTTAGAGGGATAAATGACCATCCTACAGAGAGAGAGAGTGAGAGCGAGAGAGGGAGAGATTTGATGGGAGATCAAGAGGGTGTGTGTGTGGAAGAGAGCCGAGAGAGAGAGAGAGAGAGAGAGAGAGAGAGAGAGAGAGAGAGAGAGAGAGAGAGAGAGAGAGAGAGAGAGAGAGAGAGAGAGAGAGAGAGAGAGAGAGAGAGAGAGAGAGAGAGAGAGAGAGAGAGAGAGAGAGAGAGAGAGCAATATGGAAGATGGGAGAAATGATGTTGTTGAAGATCTTTTAAGGTTTGTTTTTCTAACTTTCAGAAAGCAATTCACATTTACCCCTTGCCGTGAAAAAACATGATTTTTTATTTCTCCTCACTTTTCCTACATCTATTGCTCTCCCTCATACTTAAACACACAGACACAGACACACGCACAAAGACAAACACACACACACACAGCCTAATTAACTGCTTGATACTTCCAGGGAAATATATTTCAAACACAAAACGAATATGTTCATGCAAATGTAATGAGAAATCATTAAATGCGCAAATATCAGAGACAAAGGAAAAAAGTATCACTATCACAGATCCTCCTGTTAGTTTCAATCAAGTCGAAATCTCTGTGCATTTTCCACAACAGGACACCTGCTGTCCAGGGAACAAGTCCTTTGCGAGGGTGGCTCACTGACTGATCTTAATTGATGACAATGTGGTGGCCTTGCTGTATCTGTAAACGACTGCTACACTGTGGCTAGAAATAAGCTATTAAACAAGGCATGCATGGATGAACTATCTCTAAATATCTTTGGAAGGAATAAAACTAACAAGATCCAGACACCTCCTCCCTCACCAAACTAATACTGAACACAAAAAGGGCCAAAAGTATTTTTTTGCTGCGGTTCTCATTTCTCCTTTCATACAGTGCGCTACTCCATTTAGCTCTCTGGGCATTAATAATAATCAGCCTAAAGTAAGAAATAAGCACATAAACCGCAAATAAAGGAGTGTAATAACATCAAAGACAGCCCCAATGAAATGGGATGTCAGAGTATTCCCACTGTGATGCTGAATGGATGGCAGCTATTTATGTGTGTGGGGTTGGGTATGTGGAGCGCAATCTAAGTGGGAAGCTGAAGTAATGGATATTTCCCTCCATAACAGTGAGGCATGACAATGGATTTGGAGCATCAAGGCCCCCGGGATTATGGGGATCACATAAATCCCTCCGCACGGTAATTTTAGCAAACCACATCAAGCTCCATGTTAAGGGTTAATAATCCAGCTCCCCACCTCAGATCACTGTACACCCAGATCCAAATCCCTGACATTAACATGCACACACAGACTTATAAAACACACACATACAGGCATGCACGCATTCATACACTCATGCAGCCACACATACACACAAATTCATACATAAACACATTCCTGTGTGCAAACACATGCACAACACAAACACCCAAACAGATACACACAAGCAGACAGACAGAGGTACAGATAGACGTACACAGTGGAGGACTGTGTTCTCAGGTCTGTCACGTCACTGTGTGATGGTCTGACATCATGGCTGTGTTATGATTGTTGGCAGGGTGCCATGTAGCAGGCAGGGAGATGGTTTGGCACTGCCGCTGCATAATTTGGAGCTCAGAGGTAGATGAGTGGTGGACCTTGTTGAGAAGGTGTGAAGCCGATCGATGCACAACAGCCAGCTCAAGCTACCCACAGTGTTTTCACCACAGGAAAATGGATCTTGTGTCTATTATTTGGTGTCTGTTTTTCTATCTATGAGCATGTGCTCCACTCACTCCCTCTACTGCTGCTCTAAAGATAGTGATTTAGTCTAACACAAGAGATACACATATCACGTTGTGGGCGATAAAACAAAGGAAGCCCATTCATTTTCAATGAAGGAAGCAAAGTGGGCAGAAGACCGTTGGGCGATGCCAGCTTGGGCCAGGGACGTGAACAAAATTGGGGAAAGCTGAACTTCATGCAAATACTCCCTGCAGTGTTCAGGTCAGGAGGCTGGAGGCAGCAGCCATTCTCCCTCTGAAACCAGAATGCCAAAGTTTAACCAACGGATTGCACCTAGTGGCAGTCCGTTGTACTGTACACAGACAGACACTGTAGCACTTTTCCATCCTGCAGGGAGAGGAGAACAACCAGGAGGGTTTCCTACTTTCTTACCCTAAATGAGCTTCCCAGCTGACGGAAGACAGGGTTTATTACATTCTGAACAAAAACATAAACGCAACATGCAAAGTCTTGGTCCCATGTTTCATGAGTTGAAATTAAAGATCCCAGAATTAGTGAAAATGTCTTCTTTGCCAAGATATTCCATCCGCATACATCCTACACATACCGGTGTAGCATAACAAGAAACTGATTAAACAGCATGATTATTACACAGGTGCACATTGTGCTTGGGACAATAAAAGGCCACTCTAAAATGTGCAGTTTTGTCATACAACACAATGCCACAGATGTCTCATGTTTTGAGGGAGCGTGCAATTGGCATGCTGACTGCAGGAATGTCCACCAGAGCTGTTGGCAGAGAATTGAATGTTCATCTCTCTACCATAAGCCGCCTCCAACATTGTTTTAGAGAATTTGGCAGTATGTCCAACCGGCCTTACAACCGCAGACCATATGTAACCAAGCCAGCCCAGGACCTCCACATCCAGCTTCTTCACCTGCGGGATTGTCTGAGACCAGCCACCCGGACAGCTGATGAAACTGAGGAGTATTTATGTCTGTAATAAACCCCTTTAGTGGGGAGAAACTCATTCTGATTGGCTAGGCCTGGCTCCCAAGTGGGTGGACCTATACCCTCCCAGGCCCACCCATGGCTGAGCTCCTACCCAGTCATGTGAAATCCATAGATTAGGGTCTAATGAATTAATTTAAATTGACTGATTTCCTTATGTGAACTGTACATTATTGCATGTTTCGTTTATATTTTTGTTCAGTATATAAACCAACAGGATTAGGAGACAACAAGGCATCAGTTTGGAGAAATCCCTGCTGGTCCTGCACTCCATAAAACCCCTACTGTACTGGAGCTGAAGCTCTGCTCTGTGTTGTTGAGGCTGCCTGCCTGCCAGCCTGCCTGCTTGGAACACATACAGCTGAGAGATCCCAGCCAACCTCCATTCATACTGGCTGTCTCAGACTGTCATCCCAACCAGCACCAGACCAGCACTATACCACCACAATCACTCAACATACAGCCTGGGACAGCACAACACAGTCCCATATGGGATGTGTACAACATCCAATGTCATAGCAGTTGTTTTTGACATTCCATATACACATAGGCACAGGTTCTTACACTACCAATAATGACAGTAGTGCTCTGATACTCTATCCCAGAGCACCACAACCTGACAACCGCCTCCACCCAAGCCTCTCCTCTCAGTATCTTGTTGAACATTTGCATTTCAAAGACAGTGCAGATATAGGATCTTCATTTGATCACTCTTTTGTTGCTGAGAAATGTCCTGCACTGCAGGAAATGCAAACTTGTAGTGTATTCGAGGTTTGTAATTTCCACTTTAAAATGACTTGATTTGCCCTAACGAAAAATGTATCAACCCCTACCAAAAATGTCCATTAATTATAATGCACATGATAATTCACATTTCCTGTTGCTGCAGGATAATCTTCCTGCTGTAGCAAACTGGCTCAAATTAAAATCCTACATTTGTATGTGCATATACACCATGAGCTTGATGGTTGGCTGACAGGGCTACGGCTGTTCTGTTCTGCATGGTGTGGTGTGGTGGTGGTGTGATCGTGGTGGGCTGAGAATAAATCCCAGTGATTAATCAGCTCTGAAGCTGAAACATAATAATAACCCCCTTTATATTAATGCACAGCTCTCGGCTTGAACAGCGTTAGGGAAAGGTCATTAGTCATCGCCTCTGTGCAGCACCCACAATTAAGCGGCTGTGGCATATTACTCTCTCTCCCTCTCCCATCTCTCGCTTGTTCTCTCTCCCCTCTCTCACTCTCTCTTTCTTTCTCTCTCTTTCTTTGTTTCTCTCTATCTCTCCCTCTTTATTTTTTGCTCTCTTTATCCCCACCTCAATCACTCCATCCTAGGCGTTCTTGGGTGTTCTGCACCTTGTGCACTGAGCTGGGCAGAGGAGTTTTTTTTTAACCTCTTTTGTTTCGTCACACAGAAATTAGAACTACTATTACAGCCATCGTACAGGTAACTGCCAAAATAATGGAAACACTTGAGTAAATGAGGGATACAAAGTGTGTTGAAAGCAGGTGCCTCCACACAGGTGTGGTTCCTTAGTTAATTAAGCAATTAACATCCCATCATGCTTAGGATGTATAAAAATGCTGGGCAGGTCATTATTTTGGCTACCATGGCTATACCCCCATAGGTTGACAATGCCCCCATCCACAGTGCACGAGCGGTCACTGAATTTCTCGTGGAACAATGGTGTCACATCCCTCCAATAGAGTTCCAGTAGAAGGATTACTGTTAGACTATTCCAGGTATTCCTTAAAGAGGTAGTGTTTCAAGTGTCTCCGGAAGGTGGTCAGTGACTCCGCTGTCCTGGCGTCGTGGGGGAGCTTGTTCCACCATTGGGGTGCCAGAGCAGTGAATAGCTTTGACTGGGCTGAGCGGGAACTGTGCTTCCGTAGAGGTAGGGGGGCTAGCAGGCCAGAGGTGGATGAACGTAGTGACCTCGTTTGGGTGTAAGGTCTGATCAGAGCCTGAAGGTAAGGAGGTGCCATTCCCCTCACAGCTCTGTAGGCAAGCACCATGGTTTTGTAGTAGATGCAAGCTTCAACTGGAAGCCAGTGGAGTGTGCGGAGGAGCGGGGTGACATGAGAGAACTTGGGAACGTTGAACACCAGACGGGCTGCAGCGTTCTGGATAAGTTGTAGGGGTTTAATGGCACAGGCAGGGAGCCCAGCCAACAGCGAGTTGCAGTAATCCAGACGGGAGATGACAAGTGCCTGGATTAGGACCTGTGCCGCTTTCTGTGTAAGGTAGGGTCGTACTCTGCGAATGTTGTAGAGCATGAACCTGCAGGATCGGGTCACCGCTTTGATGTTAGCGGAGAATGACAGGGTGTTGTCCAGGGTCATGCCAAGTTTCTTTGCCCTCTGGGAGGAGGACACAATGGAGTTGTCAACCGTGATGGCGAGATCATGGAGCGGGCAGTCCTTCCCTGGGAGGAAGAGCAGCTCCATCTTGCCGAGGTTCAGCTTGAGGTGTTGATCCGACATCCACACTGTTATGTCTGCCAGACATGCAGAGATGCGATTCGCCACCTGGTTATCAGAAGGGGGAAAAGTAATTGTGTGTCGTCTGCGTAGCAATGATAGGAGAGACCATGTGAGGATATGACAGAGCCAAGTGACTTGGTTTATAGAGAGAATAGGAGAGGGCCTAGAACTGAGCCCTGGGGGACACCAGTGGTGAGAGCACGTGGTGCGGAGAGAGATTCTCGCCACGCCACCTGGTAGGAGCGACCTGTCAGGTAGGACGCAATCCAAGAGTGAGCAGCGCCGGAGATGCCAACTCGGAGAGGGTGGAGAGGAGGATCTGATGGTTCACAGTATCAAAGGCAGCAGATAGGTCTAGAAGGATAAGAGCAGAGGAGAGAGAGTTAGCTTTAGCAGTGTGGAGAGCCTCCGTGACACAGAGAAGAGCAGTCTCAGTTGAATGACCAGTCTTGAAACCTGTCTGGTTTGGATCAAGAAGGTAATTCTGAGAGAGATAGCAGGAGAGTTGGCTAGAGACGGCACGCTCAAGAGTTTTGGAGAGAAAACAAAGAAGGGATACTGGTCTGTAGTTGTTGACATCGGAGGAATCGAGTGTAGGTTTTTTGAAGGGGTGCAACTCTCGCTCTCTTGAAGACGGAAGGGACATAGCCAGCAGTCAAGGATGAGTTGATGAGCGAGGTGAGGTGGGGGAGAAGGTCTCCGGAAATGGTCTGGAGAAGAGAGGAGGGGATAGGGTCAAGCGGGCAGGTTGTTGGGCGGCCGGCCATCACAAGTCGCAAGATTTCATCTGGAGATAGAGGGGAGAAAGAAGTCAAAGCATAAGGTAGGGCAGTGTGAGCAGGACCAGCGGTGTCATTTGACTTAATAAATGAGGATCGGATGTCGTTAACCTTCTTTTCAAAATGGTTGACGAAGTCATCCACAGAGAGGGAGGAGGGAGGGTGAGGTGGAGGAGGATTCAGCAGGGAGGCGAAGGTGGCAAAGAGCTTCCTAGGGTTAGAGGCAGAGGCTTGAAATTTAGAGTGGTAGAAAGTGGCTTTAGCAGCAGAAACAGAGGAAGAAAATTTAGAGAGGAGGGAGTGAAAAGATGACAGGTCCGCAGGGAGTTTTCTTCCATTTCCGCTCGGCTGCTCGGAGCCCTGTTCTGTGAGCTCGCAATGAGTCGTCAAGCCACGGAGCAGGTGGGGAGGACCGAGCCGGCCGGGAGGATAGGGGACATAGAGAGTCAAAAGATGCAGAAAGGGAGGAGAGGAGGGTTGAGGAGGCAGCATCAGGAGATCGGAGGGAGAAGGATTTAGCAGAGGGAAGAGACAATAGGATGGAAGAGGAGAGAGTAGCGGGAGAGAGAGAGCGAAGGTTGCGACGGCACATTACCATCTGAGTAGGGGCAGAGTGAGTAGTGTTGGAGGAGAGAGAGAGAGAAAAGGATACAAAGTAGTGGTCGGAGACATGGAGGGGAGTTGCAGTGAGATTAGTAGAAGAACAGCATCTAGTAAAGATGAGGTCAAGCGTATTGTCTGCCTTGTGAGTAGGGGGGGACGGTGAGAGGGTAAGGTCAAAAGAGGAAAGGAGTGGAAAGAAGGAGGCAGAGAGAAATGAGTCAAAGGCAGGCAAAGGGAGGTTGAAATCACCCAGAACTGTGAGGGTAGGCCATCCTCAGGAAAGGAACTTATCAAGGCATCAAGCTCATTGATGAACTCTCCAAGGGAACCTGGAGGGCGATAAAAGATAAGGATGTTAAGCTTGAATGGGCTAGTGACTGTAACAGCATGGAATTCAAATGAGGAGATAGACAGATGGGTCAGGGGGAAAAGAGAGAATGTCCACTTGGGAGAGATGAGGATTCCTGTGCCACCGCCGCGCTGACCAGATGCTCTCGGGGTATGCGAGAACACATGATCAGACGAGGAAAGAGCAGTAGGAGTAGCAGTGTTTTCTGTGGTAATCCATGTTTCCGTCAACGCCAAGAAGTCGAGGGACTGGAGGGTAGCATAGGCTGAGATGAACTCTGCCTTGTTGGCCGCAGAACGGCAGTTCCAGAGGCAGCCGGAGACCTGGAACTCGACGTGTGTCAAGCGCACCCGGACCCCCAGATTAGAGTGGCAGCAGCCACGCGGTGTGAAGCGTTTGTATGGCCTATGCAGAGAGGAGACAACAGGGATAGACAGACACATAGTTGACAGGCTACAGAAAAGGCTACAATGATGCAAAAGAGATCCGAATAAAATTAACTAAACATCTGGGGAAGCGAGAGAGCGGGGCGTCCCTCACTTACCTTTCACTGAAACACTCAAATATAACTCTCCCAACTTCCACTTTAGAAATTATAATTGTTGTAAACTAGAGCGGTTCAGTGTTTCTAGGAATAGACTCTAACTTAGTTTATTCAGCTAGCTAACTTGGTACAGTATTCTTCCTTGAAAACCGCCCAGGGCACCGTATCCTATGACGCCATAGCTAACTAGCATGCTAGCATCCAATAACACACGGTTTAGCACCAATACTTGGTTACAACAAACTACCAATAGTGTGTTAACATACTAAACAGATCATTCGTGTCTGTGTCTAGTTCCTTTCATAACGCAGAAATAATTAAACGTTGGCTAGCTAGCACAAAGTCAGTCATGCTAGCTACATAAGTGGACTACACATCTTGAATGTTCAGAAAGGGAAGCTTTGCGTTGCAAAATTCTCATTGACCAAAATGATATTGTATTTAGTTGCTACAGTACTGCTAGCTGGTAGTGTTGGCTAGCTAGCAATGGCTGTGGTGTTGACTTTGTTTGAAAAAACGGCGTCGCTGCGAACGAATGTAGCTGGCTAGCAAACCTCAATAGTTTCTCTATACTACACCTTTATCTTTGATACAAAGACAACTATGTAGCTAGCGGAGCGAAGTACAGCATGACTACTCATTCCAGTAGCCACCCATCAGACCAGAGAATCTTGTTTCTCATGGTCTGAGTCCTTTATGTTCCACATTTCTCCAGCCCCATCCCTCAGCTTTTAACCTTAACTAGGGGCGAGGAGAACACTTTGTTATTGTTTCTACTGTTGATTGGCACTTTAAAAGGCTGTCATGCAAACCAACCACAGGCAGTCTTTCTCTTCTCCCTCTCTTTTCTTTCCTTTTTTCATTCAAGTTTTTCCTTTTTGTGATATCCTCAAATTTTGCCATGTTGAGGCAAATTTGTGGTGGCGTGTGGGCCCGTTTGATTTCATTAAAGAGAATATTTAAGCATAAACATTTTTTAATCGTCTCATGTCATTAGGAGATGGATTTCATTTAGCATACATTTGCATACTTCCCCCTCAAATTAAGCCAGCCAAATATGCAAATGTTGGGGCCCAGGTTATGGCGGAGGTGTTTATTGTCATCACTTGGGGCTGTTCCAGACTGCTGCGCCTCCGCAGAGCAGGGGTGATGGCAACATCTGGATGGTGGGAGGGGGTGGAGGGGGTGGGGTGAAGGTGTGGGATGAGGTATAATATGGGGGGGGGTTCTTTTTCAGCTCAACATCCAGATACATTGACTGCTCCTGACCATTTTTTTCTTTAAAAACAGGTGGAAATGCAACCATTGTTTTTGAGAAGTGATTTTTCTGACTGTCCATAATAGCATTATTTTTCTCTCTTATCTGCAGAACTATCTTGAGTCCTTTGAAAAGCTGTATGAACCGACCATACACATTTCCCATGATGACATACAGTATATTCCCAAGCAAATACAGAAAACTAAGTAGGTAAATTAAGACATATTATTACAGACCTGGTACCACAGTGGCATCCTCTCCCTTCAACCCTAGCGTGGTGCATGTGTTATTCTCAGCTGTTCGATGGCTACAGTCCACATGGCTAAGCACTGGTGCTAATGAGCTAGTAATTAGCCACGGCGTAACTTTGCTTCATCCACCACTAAGTCCCTTCACATTTTTTCTCCACTGTAATTTTCTCACGCTGCAATTTCAGGCGTCAGACACTGGAATTTGTTCCGGCACAATAAAGATGACGTGTTGAAGAGAGATCGGGGAGGACATTAGCCGCTGTAATTGCAACTTTGGAAAAACTGAAATTGGGAGCCTATATCTAACCCCATTTTATTCCTAATCGGGGGATACAAATAATCCAGACGAGGCGGAGATATTCCAATGTCAGTTTAATAATTAGACAAACACCAGCCACTTCCATCCATCCCGTCTCATCTCCTCACTCTGCTCTCAATGTTGGCCTCAAAAAAGTAGCTCCACATTATTGTAGTAGGTATTGTAGATGTTCATGTTATTGCAATCCTAATTACATAAAATGTTACTTTTATTAAAATAAATATAACTAGAGAAGTTAATCGTTTATTTTTATAAGAGCTGCTGTCTTTGCTGGTTTTCATTTGCACTTCCTAATCAGTGACTGACTTAGGGAAACCTGGGAAACCACGTGTATGCACTCTCTGGGCAATCAGTGACATTAAAACCAGGAAGCAGCCTTTAAGGACTGGAGTTACTCTATGTAGCCCCACTTTAATCATTTTCCTTTACAGAGAATTACAGATGACAAATGAATGGAGACTGGGCCCCTTCCTGTGAAACTCTGTCAGTATGGGCCCTGGTGATGGAGAGTGCCCCATGTGTCAGAGAAGCCCAGAGTTGGCCAGTGACCCCCTGATCCAGACAACCACCAACAGGGGGCTGCATCCATCACCACCCAGAGAGGCAGGACATTCCTTCAGTCTACCTTTTAAAAAATCCCCCCTATCAACCCCCCTCCTTACTGTCTGGCTCTAGACTAGAGGCCCTTGCAATTCAATGAGCAAAGCATAGTAAAATATTAAGTTCTACCAAGGGAGTTTGGAAGGGGTGTGGACAGACGAGAGAAGGAGGCAGGGAGAGAAAGAGAGAGGGGGGAGAGAGTGAGAGAGTGTGGGAGAGATAGAGAGAGAGAAAGAGAGAGAGAGAAAGAGAGAGGGGGGGGGGGGGGGGGTGAGAGAGAACCCCAGAGTCAAGGTCACCAGAACAAGACTTAACAGAACACCAGCGGGGCCCAGGCTGTCTGAAAGGCCATCAGAGAGAGGAAGGGAGGTAGAGGAGGTGGAGGAGGTAAAGGAACAGAAAACATTGAGAGGAAGTACAAACTGAAGATGTTAAAACAATAGAGGAAAAGCGATTATGATGACGACGATGGTACACTAGTAAAATGTAACTCAATGACAACAGTACATGCAGCAAAAACCAACTGATCCACATTAGCTTCTGTGAGCATGTCTGCTTGCACTGCCCAACCAGCCTTTGAGTCCTGTGGGGAGCCAGGAGACTGTATAGAGCCCTTGTAGATGTCACGCGACATGTATGCGGTCAGCGAAGTAAAACGCAGGACACAGAGCGGCTGGCAACGTACTTTACTGAACACAGTAATAATCGTTCAAAACAACAAACCTCCAAACAGGGAGGAAAACACAAATACCCGTAATACAAAGCAACTGCCGAAATGACAAAGAACAATCACACACAAAATAACCAATGAGAGACAGGGGGTAATATAGGGAATACAATCCAACATAATGGGAAACAGGTGTAAACGATAAAGACCAAACAAGACAAACACCGAAACATCGATCGGCAGCAGCTAGGACTCCGGGGACGACGAACGCCGAAGCCTGCCCGAGCAAGAAGGAGGAGCAGCCTCGGCTGAATCCGTGACAGTAGAGCCTGGCCAGTGGCAGAGCAGAGGCCTGGTGACACTGAGGCCCAGTGGCAGGGGCATGCAGGGAGAAGGAGAGGAGAGTAGAGGAGAGGGGTAATAAATCACAGCCAGTGGCAGTCAGATAAATGGCCCTCTGAAGCTGATTGGGAGGAGAAACTGTTGTGACGACCGTGTCGTGGTGAGGAAGCATGGGCGACCTGTGTGAATAAGGGTCACCTCTCCTCTCATGGGGCCCCACACAGCTCCCTGAGTCTTCATTTACCCTGAGAAGCCACTACAGGCCCCCTCCTCTCTCTACTCTTCCCCTCCTCTCTCACTCAATTTCTATTCAATTCAAGGGGCTTTATTGGCATGGGAAACATATGTTTACATTGCCAAAGCAAGTGAAATGGATAAACAAAAGTCAAATAAACAATATAAAGTGAACAGTAAATATTACAGTTCCAAAAGAATAAAGACATTTCAAATGTCATATTATGTCTATATACAGTGTAAGTAAGTAAAAAAAGGGAAATAAATAAACATAAATATGGGTTGTATTTACAATGGTGATAGTTCTTCACTTGTTGCCCTTTTCTTGTGGCAACAGGTCACACATTTTGCTGCTGTGATTGCACACTGTGGAATTACACCCAGTAGATGTGGGAGTTTATCAAAATGTGATTTGTTTTCGAATTCTTTGTGGGTCTGTGTAATCTGAGGGAAATATGTGTCTTTAATATGGTCATACATTTGGCAGGAGGTTAGGAAGTGCAGCTCAGTTTGTACACAGAGGATATTTTTGCAGGATTCTGCACGCAGTCTCAATTTTAGTGTTTGTCCCATTTTGTGAATTCTTGGTTGGTGAGCGGACCCCAGACCTCACAACCATAAAGGGCAATGGGTTCTATAACTGATTCAAGTATTTTTAGCCAGATCCTAATTGGTATGGCAAATGTTATGTTCCTTTTGATGGCATAGAAGGCCCTTCTTGCCTTGTCTCTCAGATCGTTCACAGCTTTGTGGAAGTTACCTGTGGCGCTGATGTTTAGGCTGAGGTATGTATCGTTTTTTGTGTGCTCTAGGGCAACGGTGTCTAGATGGAATTTGTATGTATGGTCCTGGCAACTGGACCTTTTTTGGAACACCATTATTTTTGTCTTAGTAAGATTTACTGTCAGGGCCCAGGTCTGACAGAATCTGTGCAGAAGATCTAGGTGCTGCTGTAGGCCTTCCTTGGTCGGGGACAGAAGCACCAGATCATCAGCAAACAGTAGACATTTGACTTCAGATTCTAGTAGGGTGAGGCCGGGTGCTGCAGGCTGTTCTAGTGCCCTCGCCAATTTGTTGATGTATATATATGTTGAAGAGGGTGGGGCTTAAACTGCATCACTGTCTCACCCCACGGCCCTGTGGAAAGAAATGTGTTTGCTTTTTGCCAATTTTAACTGCACACTTGTTGTTTGTGTACATGGATTTTATAATGTCGCATGTTTTTCCCCCAACACCGCTTTCCATCAATTTGTATAGCAGACCCTCATGCCAAATTGAGTCAAAAGCTTTTTTGACGTCAACAAAACTGGTTTGTTTGTTTGTCAATTAGGGTGTGCAGGGTGAATACGTGGTCTGTCGTACGGTAATTTGGTAAAAAGCCAATTTGACATTTGCTCAGTACATTGTTTTCACTGAGGAAATGTACAAGTCTGCTGTTAATGATAATGCAGAGGATTTTCCCAAGGTTGCTGTTGACGCATATCCCACGGTAGTTATTGGGGTCAAATTTGTCTCCACTTTTGTGGATTGGGGTTATCAGTCCTTGGTTCCACATATTGGGGAGATGCCAGAGCTGAGGATGATGTTAAAGAGTTTAAGTACAGCCAATTGGAATTTGTGGTCTGTATATTTAATCATTTCATGTAGGATATCATCAACACCACAGGCCTTTTTGGGTTAGAGGGTTTGTATTTTGTCCTGTAGTTCATTCAATGTAATTGGAGAATCCAGTGGGTCCTGGTAGTCTTTAATAGCTGATTCTAAGATTTGTAATTGATCATGTATATGTTTTTGCTGTTTGTTCTTTGTTATAGAGCCAAAAAGATTGGAGAAGTGGTTTATCCACACATCTCTGTTTTGGATAGATAACTCTTCGTGTTGTTGTTTGTTTAGTGTGTTCCAATTTTCCCAGAAGTGGTTAGATTCTATTGATTATTCAATTACATTGAGCTGATTTCTGACGTGCTGTTCCTTCTTTTTCCGTAGTGTATTTCTGTATTGTTTTAGTGATTCACCAAAGTGAAGGCGTAGACTCAGGTTTTCTGTGTCTCTATGTTTTTGGTTAGATAGTTTCTCAATTTCTTTCTTAGGTTTTTGCATACTTCATCAAACCATTTGTCATTATTGTCTGCTTGGAATTCTTAGATTTTATATACTGTTTAGGCTTTCTACTGCCAAGTTTACACCTTCACTATTAAAGTGAAATGTTTTGTCCAGGAAAATATCTAGAAGGGATTGAATTTGTTGTTGCCTAATTGTTTTTGGGTAGGTTTCTACACTACTTTCTTTCCATCTATAGCATTTCTTAATATTGTACAGTTCCTTTGGCTTTGATGCCTCATGATTGAATATTGCTCTGTTCAGGTAGACTGTGATTTTGCTGTGATCTGATAAGGTTGTTAGTGGGCTGACTGTGAACGCTCTGAGAGACTCTGGGTTGAGGTCAGTATTAAAGTAATCTACAGTACTACTGCCAAGGGATGAACTGTAGGTGTACCTACCATAGGAGTCTCCTCCAAGCCGACCATTGACTATGTACAGACCCAGCGTGTGACAGAGCTGCCCATTTTTGTTGGTTGTTTTGTCATAGTTGTGTCTAGGGGGGCATACAGTAGGGAGAACAAGTATTTGATACACTGCCGATTTTGCAGGTTTTCCTACTTACAAAGCATGTAGAGGTCTGTAATTTTTATCATAGGTACACTTCAACTGTGAGAGACGGAATCTAAAACAAAAATCCAGAAAATCACATTGTATGATTTTTAAGTAATTAATTTGCATTTTATTGCATGACATAAGTATTTGATCACCTACCAACCAGTAAGAATTCCGGCTCTCACAGACCTGTTAGTTTTTCTTTAAGAAGCCCTCCTGTTCTCCACTCATTACCTGTATTAACTGCACCTGTTTGAACTCGTTACCTGTATAAAAGACACCTGTCCACACACTCAATGAAACAGACTAACCTCTCCACAATGGCCAAGACCAGAGAGCTGTGTAAGGACATCAGGGATAAAATTGTAGATCTGCACAAGGCTGGGATGGGCTACAGGCCAATAGGCAAGCAGCTTGGTGAGAAGGCAACAACTGTTGGCGCAATTATTAGAAAATGGAAGAAGTTCAAGATGACGGTCAATCACCCTCGGTCTGGGGCTCCATGCAAGATCTCACCTCGTGGGGCATCAATGATCATGAGGAAGGTGAGGGATCAGCCCAGAACTACACAGCAGGACCTGGTCAATGACCTGAAGAGAGCTGGGACCACAGTCTCAAAGAAAACCATTAGTAACACACTACGCCGTCATGGATTAAAATCCTGCAGCGCACGCAAGGTCCCCCTGCTCAAGCCAGCGCATGTCCAGGCCCGTCTGAAGTTTGCCAATGACCATCTGGATGATCCAGAGCAGGAATGGGAGAAGGTCATGTGGTCTGATGAGACAAAAATAGAGCTTTTTGGTCTAAACTCCACTCGCCGTGTTTGGAGGAAGAAGAAGGATGAGTACAACCCCAAGAACACCATCCCAACCGTGAAGCATGGAGGTGGAAACATCATTCTTTGGGGATGCTTTTCTGCAAAGGGGACAGGACGACTGCACCATATTGAGGGGAGGATGGATGGGGCCATGTATCGCGAGATCTTGGCCAACAACCTCCTTCCCTCAGTAAGAGCATTGAAGATGGGTCGTGGCTGGGTCTTCCAGCATGACAACGACCCGAAACACACAGCCAGGGCAACTAAGGAGTGGCTCCTTAAGAAGCATCTCAAGGTCCTGGAGTGGCCTAGCCAGTCTCCAGACCTGATCCCAATAGAAAATCTTTGGAGGGAGCTGAAAGTCCGTATTGCCCAGCGACAGCCCCGAAACCTGAAGGATCTGGAGAAGGTCTGTATGGAGGAGTGGGCCAAAATCCCTGCTGCAGTGTGTGCAAACTGGTCAAGACCTACAGGAAACGTATTATCTCTGTAATTGCAAACAAATGTTTCTGTACCAAATATTAAGTTCTGCTTTTCTGATGTATCACATACTTATGTCATGCAATAAAATGCAAATTAATTACTTAAA
Organism: Coregonus lavaretus; assembly: GCF_964263955.1. Classification (NCBI taxonomy): domain Eukaryota; kingdom Metazoa; phylum Chordata; class Actinopteri; order Salmoniformes; family Salmonidae; genus Coregonus; species Coregonus lavaretus. The sequence continues at coordinate 49,465 of NW_028158273.1, read as the reverse complement.
AATCATACAATGTGATTTTCTGGATTTTTGTTTTAGATTCCGTCTCTCACAGTTGAAGTGTACCTATGATAAAAATTACAGACCTCTACATGCTTTGTAAGTAGGAAAACCTGCAAAATCGGCAGTGTATCAAATACTTGTTCTCCCCACTGTATTTGGGAGGGAATACTGTCACCTCCAGGTAGGTGTTTGTCCCCCTGTGTGCTGAGAGTTTCAGGTTTTTGTCCAGTCTGGCATTTAGGTCGCCACAGACTAGTACAGGTCCCTCGGCCTGGAAATGGCTGATCTCCCCCTCTAGGATGGAGAAGCTGTCTTCATTAAAGTATGGGGATTCTATTGGGGGGATATAGGTAACACACATTAGGACATTTTTCCCTGTTGAGATAATTTCCTTATACATTTCTAGTCAGATGTAAAATGTTCCTGTTTTGACTAATTTAATAGAGTGGGTTAGGTCTTCTCTATACCAAATTAGAATACCCCCTGAGTCTCTTCCCTGTTTCACACCTGGTAGTTTGGTGGATGGGACTACCAGCTCTCTTTAACGTAGAGGGCAACCAGTGTGTTCGTCTCTTCTTTACCATGTTTCTTGTAGGATGACTGTGACGTGTACTGAGTATACGAAGAGGCAGGACGCAGACACAGGAATTAACAAGGTCAAGGTTTACTTGACAATGACAAAGATAAATAACAAAGATAGAGTAAACGACACGAAGCTTAACAATCACACACAACATCATCCCGAACAGTCCATGGCTAAATAAGGGTGGTGATGAGATGATGAGGTGCAGGTGCGCTGGAGGTGATTAGGGTGCGTTGGGTTTCCATTCCGGTGTTGCCGAAGGGGTGTGCTCAGATCGGTGGCTCAGTAGACCAGCGAATCAGAGCGCCGGAGGGGAGCAACGGGAGGAGACGTGACAGTACGAACGGGTGTGCTCAGATCGGTGGCTCAGTAGACCAGCGAATCAGAGCGCCGGAGGGGAGCAACGGGAGGAGACGTGACAGGCGGATGTCTTCGTCCACATCCCAAACAACAGGAGCAACGATGAGAGATGAGGGCAGGATAGGACCCCCCAGATCCTTCCTTTCTCCGGTATGGTGCATCCTGGAGAGGGCGTCGGCCTTCACATTCTGGGATATTGGGCGGTAGGACAGAATGAATTGGAAGCGAGTGAGAAATTGGGCCCACCTGGCTTGACGAGAGTTAATCCGTTTCACTGCCCGTATGTGCTCCAAATTCCAGTGGTCAGTAAGAATCCGGAATGGATGGACTGCGCCCTCCAGCCAGTGTCTCCATTCCTCCAGAGCGAGGGACCACCGCCAAAAGCTCCCTGTCTCCAACTCCATAGTTCCTCTCTGCGGGGGTAAGCTTTTTAGAGAAAAAGGCAAAGGGATACATTTTGTCTGGCTTACCGTACCGCTGGGAGATGAGCGCACCCACACCCTCCACCGATGCATCCACCTCCAGGATGGAAGGACAAGATGGATCTGGGTGTTTTAGGATGGGCGCTGTGGTGAACCTCTCCTTCAGCCTCTTGAAGGCAGCGTCAGCCTCAGGGTTCCAGGGCAGCTTCTGAGGCCCACCCTTAAGGAGAGAGGTGAGCGGGCGGCTATGGAGTTGAAGGACCTGATGAAACGCCGGTAGAAATGAGCAAAGCCCCGGAAGCTCTGTTGGCCCTTGATGGTGGTTGGAACTGTCCATGACCTGACGGCGTCCGTCTTCACTTCTTCCATGAACACCCCCTGAGCACTGATCCGGTATCCCAGGAAGGAGATGGCCTGTTGTTGGAATTCGCATTTCTCCCCCTTCACCAACAGGCTGTGTTCCCGGAGGCAGAGTAGGACAGCTCGGACATCCCTGATGTGCTCCTCGGACGTAGCCGAGTAGATCAGGATATCGTCGATGTACACCACCACCTGTCTACTCAGCATGTCCCGGAACACGTCATTGAAGAAGGATTGGAACACAGAAGGTGCGTTGACGAGGCCATAGGGCATGACGCATTATTCATAGTGGCCTGAGGTAGTGCTGAATGCCGTCTTCCACTCGTCTCCTTCCCGGATTCGGATCAGGTTTTAGGCACTCCTCAGGTCCAACTTGGTAAAGTACCGGACCCCTCGTAGCTGTTCGATGGCCAACAGAACCAGAGGGAGGGGGTACTGGTACTTGGTGGTGACTGCGTTCAGCCCCCTGTAGTCAATGCATGGTCTCAGTCCTCCGTCTTTTTTGGCCACGAAGAAGAAGCTGGCGGAGGCAGGAGAGGTAGAGCGTCTGATGAACCCCAGTTTCAGGGTCTCCGCCACATACTTCTCCATGGCCTCAGTCTCCGCCATGGAAAGGTGGAAAATGTGACTCTTCGAGGGGGGTTGTCCCTCCAGCAGGTCAATGGCGCAGTCCCAGGGCCTGTGAGGAGGGAGACATGTAGCCTTTAATGAAGAGAAGATATCGGAGAGATCTGCGAATGTTGGGCTGGAGGGCGGACTCCGGACTCTCCACTGACGTGGAACAACAAACCACCGGCAGGCAGGTCTTCCGGCATGAGGTGGACCAGGCTGTGATCCTCTTGGTGCTCCAATTGATGGTGGGGTTGTGTAGTCTGAGCCAGGGCAATCCCAAGACAATCCGGTGAAGGGGTGACGTGACGATGCGGAATGACAGCTCCTCGTGGTGCTCCAGTAGTGTGGGAATGGTGATGGTGATGGGGAGAGTGACGTGCGTAATGGTGCCTGATCCAAGGGGTTTATTGTCCAGTGAGGTGACGTGTAGCGGAGATGGCAGTGGCACGGTGGGCAACACCCATTCAGAGACCAGCTCCCTATCTATAAGGTTCCCCGCTGATCCGGAATCTATCATTGCGTTAGAAATGGAAGAGAAGGAATAACCAGTCACCATTATGGGAGCTAAAAACAATGGTTTTGTGATAGGAGCTGACATAACACTCACGGAGCAGCGACGGGTGTCATACCGCCTAGATAGGGAGCCGCCAGGAGATCTGTGGTCCGGGGTGGTGTAGGGGGTGCTGCTCACCTCCATGGGTGAGAACTCGGAAGCAGGGCGGCTTCCATAGCTCAGATGGGGTGAGCGTCGAGGCTCCGGGAGGTGTTGGGAACGCAGTCTCTCTCTCAACATGTCGTCAAGATGGATGGACGTGGTGATGAGGGTATCAAGGTCCATCTCGTCGTCCCGACATGCGAGTTCCGTCTTGATGTACTCCCGTAAGCCTCTCCTGAAGGCCGTGCGCAGAGCACGCTCATTCCAGCCGGAAGACGCCGCCACCGTGCGAAAGCTCAGCGCATACTCGGACGTGGGCCCCTCTCTCTGTTGTAGATGGAGGAGACGCTCACCCCCGTCCTTTCCCTCCGTGGGATGATCAAACACCGCCCTGAACTGAGCAAGGAAGTTGGGGTAGGGATGCGCCACTGCCTCCTCTACTTCCCAGACTGCCGTAGCCCAATCCAGCGCCTTTCCTTTAAGAAGCGAAATCACCAGCGCTATCCTGGCTTGGTCAGATGGATATGCCCCAGGCTGACGCGCCAGATAAAGTGAAACCTGTAGCAGGAAGCCTCTACATTTAGTAGTTTTACCGTCATAGCACTCCAGTAGGGCAAGGGTTCCCGCAGGAGTGGGTGATAGTACGGGAACAGGTGGATTGAGGGCACTCGCCGCTCCCTGAGGTGGAACCGGAGCGCTGGGCAGATTATGCAGAGTTTGGAGCTCCTGCTGCATCCATTTTCATTTGGTGTGTGATTCTGTGACGCGTACTGGGTATATGAAGAGGCAGGACGCAGACCAGGGATTAACAAGGTCAAGGTTTACTTAGCAAAGAGCACGGCAAATAACTAAGATAGAGTAAATGACACAAAGCTTAAAAATCACACACAACATCATCCAGAACAGTCCAGGGCTAAATAGGGGTGGTGATGAGATGATGAGGTGCAGGTTCGCTGGAGGTGATTAGGATGCGTTGGGTTTCCATTCCAGTGTTGCCGAGGTGGTGTGCTCAGACCGGTGGCTCAGTAGATTAAGTCTGGGTTCCTGCTCTTTAGGCCAAAGGCAGATGACCTCAGACCTTGTATATTCCAGGATGAGATAGAAAAAAAGCTTTGTGTTCCATATTGTCTAGTGTTGTTTTCGTGTGGTTTAGGCCCGAACTATTACAGTAGGTGTGAGCAGAGCATGTTGAGCATCTGATACATACCTCTTAGGACGCAGGATGGGACTTGGGCGGATGCATTAGTGGGGGTTGGGCCTGTTGTCATGTTGAAATCCTTGTTGCAGGGGCGGGGGGCATGGGGGGGGCAGAAGGAGCATAGGTCTGATCTGGGGGGCCTATATAGGGTGTGGCCAGGGTTCGCTTGGGGTGGTCTCAGCTGGTTGGGGTGTGGCTGGTGAAGCTGTGGTCTGGGTGTAGGTCCTCTTGGCGTGGGTTCTCTCTGTGCAGGTCCTTCGGGAGGGGTCTTGCAGGTTTAGGAGGGTGTCTTGCTGGTCTGGGCGGGGTGTCCATTGCTCTGTTGCTCCTGTGTGAGGTGCTGGGGTTGCGGTCTCTCTCTCCTCCCTCCCTCTCTCACAGAACAACATGCTTTCTTCAGGACTTCAATGGCCCTTCAGCACACACTTATAAATTAGTTAAAATCTTGAGACAAGCCTCCCGATCCGTTCCCCTCCAAACGTGTTAGCTCCTGATCGCAAAAACTCTCTCACACACGTACACACACAGAGTAACTTCACATCAACAGAATAGCCCCTCTGCTGGTGGTTTGTATACTTACAGAGGGGTTCAGAATTATTGGTGATTGGGAAAAGAGTATGGGAGCAGTTCTTTTGCTGTCACGTGTACAGAGCTAGGATAAGGAGAGAGGTAGAAATAAGAGGATATGGATAGAGAGAGAGGGAAAGAGAGAGAAGGAGGGGTGGGTTTATTATTAACCATACTGTAGTTAAGGAGTGGGATCCTAAGCAGGCAGCATGAGGCATCAGGCAGGTATAGAGCTGTGTGTTGAAAAAGAGCTGCTGCACTGTTATCATTGGCTCATCTGGCACCGCCCTGGTGGCTCCCTCCCCTGAGTGACGCCTGTCATTGACACTTTATCAGCTATCCACAGTGGCCACCAACACCCCCGCCACCACCTGCTCAAGCCTCCCTTCTCTCCCACTCTCGCTTTGCCACAACCGCCTTCCTCTCTCTCTTTCTCTTTCTCTCTCTCTCTCAATTCAATTTCAATTTCAACTTAAGGGGCTTTATTGGCATGGGAAATATATGTTTACATTGCCAAAGCAAGTGAAATAGATAATAAACTAAAGTGAAATAAACAATAAAAAATGTACAGTAAACATTACACTCACAAAGTTCCAAAAGAATAAAGACATTTCAAGTGTAATATTATGTCTATATACAGTGTTGTAATGATGTGCAAGTAGTTAAGTACGAAAGGAAAAATAAATAAACATAAATATATGTTGCATTTACAATGGTTTTTGTTCTTCAATTGTTGCCCTTTTCTTGTGGCAACAGGTCACAAATCTGGCTGCTGTGATTGCACACTGTGGTATTTCACGCAATAGATATGGGAGTTTATCAAAATTGGATTTGTTTTCGTATTCTTTGTGGGTCTGTGTAATCTGAGGGAAATATGTGTCTCTAATATGGTCATACATTTGGCAGGAAGTTAGGAAGTGCAGCTCAGTTTCCACCTTATTTTGAGGGCAGTGTGCACATAGCCTGTCTTCTCTTGAGAGCCAGGTCTGTCTTCGGTGGCCTTTCTCAATAGCAAGGCTATGCTCACTGAGTCTGTACATAGTCAAAGATTTCCTTAATTGTGGGTCAGTCACAGTGGTCAGGTATTCTGCCACTGTGTACTCTCTGTTTAGGGCCAAATAGCATTCTAGTTTGCTCTGTTTTTTTGTTAATTCTTTCCAATGTGTCAAATAATTCTCTTTTTGTCTTCTCATGATTTGGTTGGGTCTAATTGTGCTGTTGTCCTGGGGCTCTGTGGGGTCTGTTTGTGTTTGTGAACAGAGCCCCAGGACCAGCTTGCTTAGGGGGCTCTTCTCCAGGTTCATTTCTCTGTAGGGGATGGCTTTGTTATGGAAGGTTTGGGAATCACTTCCTTTTAGGTGGTTGTAGAATGTAACGGCTCTTTTCTGCGGGTATCGGCCTAATTAGCGGGTATCGGCCTAATTCTGCCTGCATGCATTATTTTGTGTTTTTCGTTGTACACTGAGGAGATTTTTACAGAATTCTGCATGCAGAGTCTCAATTTGGTGTTTGTCCCATTTTGTGAATTCTGGGTTGGTGAGTGGACCCCAGACCTCACAACCATAAAGGGCAATGGGTTCTATAACTGATTCAAGTATTTTCTCCAGATCCTAATTGGTATGTCAAATTTTATGTTCCTTTTGATGGCATAGAAGGCCCTTCTTGCCTTGTCTCAGATCGTTTCTCAGCTTTGTGTAAGTTACCTGTGGCGCTGATGTTTAGGCCGAGGTATGTATCGTTTTTTGTGTGCTCTAGGGCAAAGGTGTCTAAATGGAATTTGTATTCGTGGTCCTGGCAACTGGACCTTTTTTGGAACACTCTCTCTCTCTCTTTCCACTCCAACCATGTCTGTCTCCAACTCTTTCTATTCCAACTGTCGCTCTCTGTCCAACTCTCTCCGATATCTCTCTATCCATTTCTCTGTCTCTGTGCGCCAATTGTTCCTCTGTCTCTGCTCTAACCCCCTTCTCTCTCTTTTACTCTCTCTCTCTCTCCATATCCTCCTCTCTGCATCTCTCTCCTTATCCTAGACGTTCCATTCTATTCCCCTCTCTCCAGATTAGATAGCGATGCCTGGTGTTTGTGTGCCTGCTCCCAGTGGACAGCCACAGTGTGAGGGTGGACGGGGGGATGTGAGAGTTTCCATTTTCCAATAGAACAAAACATGCCTGTGGGGCCAGTGGGCGGAGACTGGAAATGCAATCTGGGTCTTTCAGTTGACACCCGCTGCTGGGTGGAGGAGTGATGGGGAGGGGGCAGGGGGCTAGTGTTGTATGGGGGGGGGGTATGGGGGGGCTCTAAAGTGAATGTTATAATTCTCTGGAGAACCCCCTCCCCAAGTCCCTTCCCCTAGCCAAGCATTCCCTCCATGGGGACACATTGGATAAAACAGGTCCCAACTGCCAGCTTGGGGAGTAGTGCTAATTCTAGACAGCCACCCCTCTAGCATCCCCCATACTCCCTACAAAGTTACATCTACAAAAGAGCTTCAAATTGGTTTTGATCTGTACAATTCTTTCAAGTTCGCTCAATGATTCCATTATTCTGAGCTCTTTTGATATACTCTTCATGATTTAAAAAAATTCTAAAAGGTCTATGAAGAATTCAGAGTACATGCATTGTGTAATCAAGCGTATAAAAATTCCAATGTTGGCATATACCCTATACAGCTGGTATATATGGCAGTCTGTGAGTGTCTGACTCATTCTCTGTACCAGGGTGTGGGAGGAGGTGTAGAGAGGGTGGGGACACATATAGGTGGTTGTCTCACCATCCTGCCTGTCCCCACTGCCCTGTAGGGAATGTAGATCGGGAGTTCCTGGACATACATTATTCAGAACAGGGGAGAGAGGAGGGGAGGAGGGAGAGAGGAAGGGAAGAAGGAGAGGAGGGGAGGATAGAGAGAGAGGAAGGGAAGAAGGAGAGGGGGAAGGAGGGAGAGAGGAAGGGAGGAAAATGAGCAGTGCGTCTCCGGCAGCGTCAGCGTCTACAGTGAGGAGGTAATTAGGGAGCTGTCACTTGTTCCTGTCAGCCCACACTCCCCATGAAACATACAATGTGCGTGTGTGTGTGTGCGCGCGTGTGTGTGTGTTCGTATGTGTGTAGAGGAGGGTGGTGCTTGTGTGTCAGTATATATGTATATGTGTTTGTATGTGCGTGTGAGGGTGCATGTTTTTGTGAAAATGTGTGTAAGGAGAGTGTGGAGGGTGCAGTCAGTGCAAGCTGAATTCAAATGAGAGAGAAACACTTGCGGAGAAACAGAGCAAATAAGAAAAAGGTGAAATTGTAGAGATAGTGGATAAATATGACTAGGAGGTATGTGCAGCCAAATGTATTAAGGAAAAGAGGGGAAAGCAGTGCATTATCTCAGGAAGTAGGGAAAGGGAGGAAGATAAAGATATATTTCGGATGATAAACGGTGATTGCGTATTGGGAGTCTTGCACATGCAAGCATGCACACACGCGCGTGCAAAAACACACTCACACACACGCATGATACCACGCACGCACGCTCACACATTCATTCTTCCTATATTCAGATACCCATGGAGGTCCACCTGACTGGAGCACAGCGTTACTGTAATGTCATTTCAGTGTTGTAGTAAAATTTGTGTGGCTTTTGATTTCAACTGGGTTTCAAATGTTTTCCCCAGGAGAGCTGTTGCCCCGGAGCTGCAGGATGATTATGTGACAGATATATGACTAACATGACTCCTAGAATATATTCCCATCACATACCCTACAGGAGGAAAACGGTGACAGGAAAATTATCTCTTTAACGGCAAATAAACAAAAGAATAAAGGAGACATAACAGCCATAACCATCCTTTTCTCTGATCTGCGGAGCGGCAGTATACATTCTCCTTTATATGGATGCATTAACACGGACACACTAAATACGCACTAAACACACACACACCATGCAAGCTCACATAGATACATACACATGTGCTCTCACACTCACTTCATTCTAAAGAGTCGTCTTGTCATATCCATAGAGGCGGTGAACATTTACTTGACAAGTCCTCATGCAGGCAGGGAAAACGCAAGGGGGAGGGGCATACACGCATGCATGCACACACATACACACACACAGGATGTAATGCACACACGTACACGCACACACACACACACTAAGTGGGAAGGTACAGGGGTTGCAGAGGTAAGGATGCATGGCTATTTGAAGTTGTGAATGCCTTGATAATCCCCAGCCCCTCAGGAGACAGTAGCTACCCATGTGGGTGAATGAGTGTGGGTCTGTAGGTTGAGTCTTCACTGTGACACCAGTACTCATACCACTCACAGGGTGTTCCAATTACAACCCTCCCCTGCTAGGAGGGAGCAACAGCCCCCTAACAATACCCAGTTCCCACACACACACATACGTACACAATCGGGCGTGCACACACACGCACATACACACCCGTCTCTACACTTTGCTGACAGACCACAAACGTAGCCATGCTGACGATGATGGATGGAGCTCCCAGCCAGCCAGTGAAAACTACTTTTGCATGAACAGCCCAGACCCTTACAAGTGGTTTGTCTGCAGGACCAGGGTTGTGGTGAGTTTCCTCACAGGTGGTTTTCAGTAATATAGTATGGTGGGTACTCAGCTCACATGGAGTTTGTAAGGTGTGCAAATTTGGTAACTGATTGCCTCACAAATTAAACATGGAAGCATGATATAAAGATCAGACACCAGGCTGTTATAATAAGATTCAGCTGTGACCATGTTAGGGTCACTTTCAAGTACTTTGGTACGGAAACAGCTACAGATCATGTGTCATTATGCAGAAAACAAGATTGTGACAAAAACATGAACAAAACATGCTCTCTTTCTACAGGGCCTATTTAGGCCACGATAATAACCCCAACAACAACGATTTGTAGAAACTTTGAACCACATTGGTTTTCCGGATGCCCCGCTAAGTGTAAACAAGGAGTCTGCTCTGCAACATAACAGAGTGAAATGTGCCATTCTCCCTGGGCTGGCTCATAAAACACTCATTAGGGTACTTCAGACATATTTGCACGAAGAGGGGCTGCCATTAAACACATCACAAGGCCTAATAAATGCATTATTTAAAAGCCGCGCTCCAATTACTAATTGATTAGAGTCGAGCGCCTCATCAATAACGCAGCAACGGCCGCTTCAAACTAAAATACACATGATTTATACATGAAAGGCTTTAAAAGAGATAACTTCTCAGCTAATCAGTCATAAATGATTTAAAATGCAAAAAATATACTCCTGATCTGAGAAAGTTGAGGGCCTGTCACAATGCACTCTTAGAAAAATAATAATAATAAATAGAACCATAAAGGGTTCCTCGAATTGTCCCCATAGGGGAACCATTTTTGGTGCTAGATAGAACTTGGTTATGCCGAAAACCCTCTATGAAGGGCTCTACCAAGAACCATTTTATAATCTAAAGGATCTTGCTAGATCCCTCTATGAAGAGTTCTACCAAGTACCATTTTATCTTTGGAGGGTTCTTGCTAGAACCGTCTATGAACAGTTCCACCAGCCTTATTACATTTTAGTCATTTAGCAGACGCTCTTATCCAGAGCGACTTACAGTTAGTGAGTGCATAATTTTTTTTTTTTTCATTCTGGCCCCCCGTGGGAATCAAACCCACAACCCATGCCCTACCAACTGAGCTACACGGGGCCTTTAAAATGACATAAGGCCTTTCTTTGAGGGCATAGTTATACCCTAACACAGTGGTGTTAGGAAACTCCTGGTTTACAGGCCACATCAGGCCTGCAAGTCGCATTATGCTGGCTTGCAAAGTGGTGTTTAATTCCTATTGGAATCCACACAGAGGTAGGATATCCAACAGTGGAATATTTGATCACCTGCATTCAGAATGACTGCCATGGTATGGAAGATTGAATACTGACACAACCATCCCAGTAACGGGTGCAATAAGTTGTATAACTACTAACAGGTTGGATAAGTTTAGAAAATGTATGTTATTTATCTTTGAGTGTAAACAATCAATGTACATGCAAAAACACAGACATTAAAACAAACAATTCTGAAAATCACCCTGCAATAGAACATGAAATATGGCTCTATGTAGAACCTTTCTTGCCTTCCAAAGACCCCTTCTTGCCTTCCTAAGAATCATTTTAAAAAAAACATTTCTTCCAAAAACCGTTCTCAGGATGTTAAATGTTCTAGGTAGAACCCTTTGCCTTAAAAATAACCCTTGTCTTCAAAAAGGGTTCTTCAGATCAAACGGTTCTTGGTAGAACTCTATCCCTCCACAAAGAACACTTTTGAAATCATTTTTTCTAAGAGTGTACAGAGGACATACTGGGAGTGTTTCTGTATGGTGTGGTGCGGTGTGTGTGTGTTAGCCTGTTGGTGCATTTCCATACAGGATTTACCCCAGTGCTTTACCCAAAAGGCTCAGAATTTCTGTTTCCATCTATGCAGGCCGGCACCCGTGTCTCACTGGGCCATGGCTCCAGCGGACCTCTCACCTGGGGCCAAACCCAGGCCACTGGCATTTTTCAGATGCAATTTACATAACAAGGGCTAACTGTAAACTTTAACACCTTCTCACAAAGCAACTGTTTTGATTATGCAGAGGTTGTTGATTCTACTCTTCACAAGTCTCACTGTCAGCCCTAGCTATGGAAACACAATTTCCCTAGTTTAACATAAGGGTATATACAGTAGTGTAACACTGGTGTTACATTTGAAAAGCAGCATTAGTGTGTTTGGTGTGTGTTTTTTCTTCAATGGAGCTCCTGGTGGAGTACACTATATTTGGAGATGGATAAGAAAGGTGAGTTAGTGAGATCTCAACTTTTCTTTCATTTCAACTATGACTAGTTTTGGAGCTGAAAAAAGCATATTTAATATTTTTAGGTTTACATAAATCATGAAGTGAGTGAAAGAATGGACTAATAAATTGACTAATAAAAAGTTATTATTTTCAAGTGAAAGAGAAATAGCCTATAATGGTGTTGACCTTGTTATTGACTACCCTGACTCTAACCCTATAGTAATCGGGGTTAAGAACAATGCCCAACCCAACCATGATCCATGAAACGGGCCTGCAGTTCAAAAGGTCCTGATTATAATCCTCCTAACCTAATGATACTGATGACTAATCAAAACACCAAGAGAGGAGAACAAAACAGAGGTGGAAAAAATTGAAAAAACAGAGAGCTACTGTATCTGAGGAGTAGAATAAGCAAACTAATAAAGCATCATGAATAATACAATAAACCGTTTTTTTTTTTTTTAACCCTGCTGCCATCACTCAGACGCGTACCAGCTTATTTTTCCAGACAGACGAGCCCCTGTGTATATCCCTCTCAACTGTTGATCATAGCATCACAGCGCACCTGGAGAAAAGCGAGGGAGATAGAGGAGAGGCATAATGAAAATCAAAGAAATAATCAAAGGCTCGCACCCCAGATGAGGAGGAGGCCCGGAGGAGAACCTGAGAAGAACGCAGGGGAAAACCTCAACCCTTAAGACACACATCAATAGAATAGAAGGTGAAAATGTATCAGTGCATTATGACATTCATGCTATTGATGCATATACTTATATTCTATAGCTGTTTGTTCAAATCTTATATTGAAGCATTTGGTCTGCCAGTAATCACTAATTAGCAGAAATCCTCTCTTGACCTCACTGTTACAGCAACTTTGTCCAGAGAGTAGAGAGCCCCCTACTGGTTAAACACTAACAGTCTGTTCTGTTCAGCTCCCACAGGGTTTCCAGCCCAGGGAGTAAACTGATCCAAACACTGACTAGTTGCAGCTGTATTACGACACAGTGCCACAGGGTTGGTATAGCCGCTGGCAAGAAGGTGTTAAACAATGCAACCAACAGACTTAGTTTAAGACAAGGCTTGACTGAACCCTGCTCTTCACAGAGTTGACAGGCTGGAAAGAGCAAGATGATGATGAGTCTGAGGGTCAGGAGAACCACAGGACTGGAAGGTTGACTGGCAGTGAGAGGCAGTGGTCAGAGCATCCAGACGTGAATGTCTCTAAGTCAGCAGGCTGTACTATAGTCACATTAGACTGGTCAGAAGCATTATAACTCTAGGAAAACCTCCACCTCTCCTCTTATCAGTCATGAGTGCATTTGGACACAGACAGGTAGGAACCTTAGGCCAGTGTGTCTGTCATCACTGATCAAAGAACAGCTGATGAACACTCGTCTTTAGTTGACTTAGTTGAATGCTAGACTTTTAAATGAATTCTCTATGCCCTTCCTGCTTAGGTTTCATTCAAGATCTTTCTGGTAGGTACAGTAGCGATTTTTCTTGGGTAAACAAATTGAAGGTCGATAAGTATGATTACTGACAATCACTGATGATAATAAAAATAATCATGATAACGATGATGCTAAATATGATAAAGATAAGAACAGTAAGTGTATAATTTACCTTCTCCAGCCGGCAGATGCTGAGGCTCACATGGGACTCTTCTTACTGTTCTTTGCTGTGCCACAGGGGGCTGTCACTTTACGACGAAGCGACAGGTTCGTGCCTCTGATGGAATTTCCCAGCAGCCATTGCGGCGCCCCCTGGAAGCTAATGCTAATCGCTAGCGCTGGCGTCTCTCCCCCACTGTCAGCGCTAGCTCCATAACACCAGGGAGCTCCACACACTGCTGCCATACTCAGACAGCACTGGAGACAAGGAAGAGGAGGAGGAGGAGGAGGAGGATGGAGGACAGAGCAGTCATCCTGTGGAGCGAACATAAAACACACACTAGTGTTTTGAATGTAGGCATATCATTTATCTGCTAATGAGTAGAGGGAGATGAGCCTGTTGACTATGGTAATTTATTGCTGGATTAGCCTTCTGAGGATAACTTAACTTCGCTTAGGTGTGTGTGTGTGTGTGTGTGTGCGTGTGTGTGTGTGTGTGTGTTTGCGTGTGTGTGTGTGCGTGTGCGTGCATGTGCGTGTCTGTGTCTGTGTATGTGTGTTTACTAAGGGCCAGATCTTTGTGTCTCTAGGCTATAGGCTCCCCCCCTTATCTATTTCATCCTGTGTTTGCTTATTTAAGAGGAGACACAGCCCTTGTGGATGTGTCTAAGTGTCCCAGGATGTTTGCATTGGTATGTTTATGTGTCTGGTGGTGCAGAGTATATTTATCTGTGTGTATGCTAGATTTTGTCTATGAGAATGTTTGTGTGTTTTTAAATGTGTTTATTTATGTATCGCCTGGGCCTGCACGTGTGAGATTTAAAATGAGCGTGTGGTCTCCTGCCATGCAAGTGTTTCTGATTGGTTTGTATCAATAAGCATGACGGATAGTTGTCTCACTTGTGTTCTGTTCTGTATAAGTTGTTGATTGTTACATAGAGTACCAGTCAAAAGTTTGGACACACCTACTCATTCAAGGGTTTTTCTTTATTTTCACTATGTTCTACATTGTAGAATAATAGTGAAGACATCAAAACTATGAAATAACACATATGGAATCATGTAGTAACCAAACAAGTGATTCTTCAAATAGCCACCCTTTGCCTTGATGACAGCTTTGCACTCTTGGCATTCTCTCAACCAGCTTCATGAGGTAGTCACCTGGAATGCATTTCAATTAACAGGTGTTCCTTCTTTAAAAGTTAACTTTGAACATCCCACGGAGCACCATTAAATCCATTATTTAAACAATGGAAAGAATATGGAACCATAACAAACCTGCCAAGAGAGGGCCGCCCACCAAAACTCACGGACCAGGCAAGGAGGGCATTAATCAGAGAGGCAACAAAGACACCAAAGATAACCCTGAAGGAGCTGCAAAGCTCCACAGCGGAGATTGGAGTATTTGTCCATAGGACCACTTTAAGCCGTAAACTCCACAGAGCTGGGCTTTACAGAAGAGTGGCCAGAAAAAAGCCATTGCTTAAAGAAAAAAATAAGCAAACACGTTTGGTGTTCGCCAAAAGCCATGTGGGAGACTCCCCAAACATATGGAAGAAGGTACTCTGGTCAGATGAGACTAAAATTGAGCTTTTTGGCCATCAAGGAAAACGCTATGTCTGGCGCAAACCCAACACCTCTCAACACCCCGAGAACACCATCCCCACAGTGAAGCATGGTGGTGGCAGCATCATGCTGTGGGGATGTTTTTCATCGGCAGGGACTGGGAAACTTGTCAGAATTGAAGGAATGATGGATGGCGCTAAATACAGGGAAATTCTTGAGGGAAACCTGTTTCAGTCTTCCAGAGATTTGAGACTGGGACAGAGGTTCACCTTCCAGCAGGACAATGACCCTAAGCATACTGCTAAAGCAACACTTGAGTGGTTTAAGGGGAAACAATGTCTTGGAATGGCCTAGTCAAAGCCCAGACCTCAATCCAATTGAGGTTATGCACGCTCAAGTTTTCTGTTTTTTTGTCTTATTTCTTGTTTGTTTCACAATAAAAAATATTTTGCATCTTCAAAGTGGTAGGCATGTTGTGTAAATGAAATGATACAAACCCCAAAAAAATCCATTTTAATTCCAGGTTGTAAGGCAACAAAATAGGAATAATGCCAAGGGGGGTGAATACTTTCGCAAGCAACTGTAACTCTTTGTATTAGGGACAACATGTTCATTGCTTTGCCACATTTTTTGCAATATGACTTTAGTGTTTTGTTGCAAACAGGATGCATGTTTTGGAATATTTTTATTCTGTACAGGCGTCCTTCTTGTCACTCTGTCAATTAGGTAGTATTTTGTAAACACAACAATGTTGTTGATCCATCCTCAGTTTTCTCCTATCACAGCTATTATCACAGCCATTAAAAACTGTTTTAAAGTCACCATTAGCCTGATGGTGAAATCCCTGAGCGGTTTCCTTCCTTTTTTGGCAACTGAGTTAGGAAGGACACCTGTATCTTTGTAGTGACTGGGTGTATTGATACACCATCCAAAGTGTAATTAATAACTTCACCGTGCTCAAAAGGATATTCAATGGCCGCTTTTTGTTAATACCCATCTACCAATAGGTGCCCTTCTTTGTGAGGCATTGGAATACCTCCCTGGTCTTTGTGGTTGTAACTGTGTTAGAAATTCACTGCTCAACTGAGGGACCTTACAGATAATTGTATGTGTGGGGTACAGAGATAAAATAGTCATTTAAAAAGTTAAACACTATTATTGCACACAGAGTGAGTCCATGCAATTTAATATGTGACTTGTTTAGCAAATGTATACTCTTGAACTTATTTAGGCTTGCCATAACAAAAGGGTTGAATACATATTGACTCAAGACTACACATTTCGAAAAACATAATTCCTCTTTGACATTATGGGGTATTGTGTGTAGGCCAGCGACCAAAAAATCTCTATTTAATCCATTTTAAATTCAGGCTGTAACACAACAAAATGTGGAAAAAGGGGTGTGGATACTTTCTGAAGGCACTGTATGTATATGTGGGCGCTTTACCCAGTAGGACTGGATATAGAGGCGCTGTTGACTCTCTCTTCCTCTGGTGAACCCTCAGTCTCCCTGTCTCTGTTTCCCTCTTTCTCCTGCTGGGTGTCATAATTGCCTGCTGGAGGGCGAGGTTAGGATCTGTTCTCCACCCACTGATACACACTGCCCCTGTCACACAGTGGCCAGTTCACCACACACCCTGATGAATGGGAAAAAGCTTTTCACCTAAAATTTGGTTTTTAAAATCAAATGAATAACATGAGTATTTACATAGGTGTTACACTATTAAATACAACATTAATACCACAGCTTCAAAAGCTGTTCTCTTGTGAAGCATTGTAAAACCTCAGTCAGACTCAGTGATGTGGTATGTCATATAATGGAAATTGACAGGGGTCAGAGAGAGAAGGTGTCTGTTATACAGATGTAGGATCAACCCCTACAAAAATGTCTGTTAATTATAATCCACATGTCCTGCTGCTGCAGGATTATTTTCCTGCTGTAGCAAACTGGTTCAAATTAAGATCCTAAATCTGTATGAGGGGGTAGATTTGAACCCATGTCCCCATAATCAGGGTTAAGGACTGTCAACCTGATGTCAGGTGGCAGCATGCCAGGCTCTACTAAGGAGACACAAACACTGTCTGCCTGTCTTGGCAGGCAAAGAGAGAGGAAAGGAAAGATGGTAGAGGACCACAGTCCACAGTCATAAACTACACCTCTCCTTTTATGATGCACAACCACACCACTTGTTTGTCTCTCCAGGACACTAACATACACATTGCCAATCACATACACAAAATACTTAGCTAGTTCCTTCTTTTCTCACTCTCTCCATTAACACCCTCCAGCCACACCTCTCCTCCCCTCCCCTCCCTCCCCCTGTTCTTCTCCTCCTCTGCCACCCTTCAGTCCTCTTAATATTCCAATCAGCGTGTATTAAGGCGAGGGCCAAGGCATGGAGAGACTCCAGGCAGCCAAAAGTAGTATTACTCATCAGGGTCATGCTCCACTGTGCAAAACACAACCCCTCATAAATCATCATAACTGCCACCCAATGACAATTACAATTGAGATGGCAAGAACTAGGCGAGAGCTCTTTAATTTAACATCCAATTATTACAAGTTATCACTCCTTAATAAATGTAATATAGCAGACAATCAATGTTGCATGTGACACAGGAGATTGGGGTGGTGGGGGGGGGGGGGGGGGGTTATAGTGTACCCTTGTTTTCATGGAGGGGGGGTGGGGGTTCAGGGAGGTGGTTGTGTTAGGAAGGAGAGGGTGGTAATTTGGGGATTCACAACTGGCAGCGCCTCCTCTGAGCCACTCTCTCATCACCTTCATTGAATTTCAAGTGGAGAGGAGAGAGGATGAACAATTGCACTAGTAACAGAGAGACAGGAGAGAGAGAGGGACATGAAGAGAATGAGAAAGGGGGGTGAGGGAGGGAGGAAACTATAAATAGCTGGTTGACATTATCACATGTACATATGCACAATAGCTGTAGGCTAACTAACCTGGTGAATGCTAACATGATAGAGGGAGAGAGAGAAAAAAATAGAAGATGAGAGCTGCAATTTTGCGGGAGAGGGTAAAATGAATGGGAAGATAGTGAAATGGAGAGAAGTTGCCTTGTGTTTGAATTCTCTCTCTCTCATATACACACATACACACACACATTCACAAATGTACAATATATAAGCAGTGATAAGTCTCAGGAACAGTTTCAACGCTACAGAAGGATATACCGGTAAGCCAGCCAATAACACCATTTCAGAGTGGGACTCAGACTGGGACTCCTATATCTTACTTAGCTTACTCCTCTTGGTTCTCTGTAGATAATAAGGCAACTAACCCTATTGGACAATCTATTATATCTCTCTTAATCCCAAGAGTCTAAGCCGGGGGGTGTTCTACTAAACTAACATATGGAAAAACATCATGTTCGTGAGAGTGTCATCGTTCCATAGTGTGTTATTAGTTTGTAGGCCAAACCGTTCGGACGCCACAGATGTTTTTATGAGAAGAACAACTTTTAGGATGTCTCATGGTCTGAAAAACATCGCTGTAGCTCAGCCACCTTCCATTGCAGATAAGGAAGGCCGCCATTGGCGGATGTGATGGATTGAAACGCAGCCCATGCAAAAACAGATATGTCTAGCTTAAACAGACACATTTATATTGAGATTATTTTATTATGCTAATTTGATCTCCGTGGGGGCTCAGACATTGACTCTAGGTTAATACACCTGACAGTGCTGTTATATTGTACGAGAGAGGAGAGGGCGACAGGCCATTGCCTTTGGATCAAGTGGGTATGTTCACTCTGAAGTGTGTCCATGTTTCTAGACAGAGACAAGGATAGGGAGAGAAACATGGACATCCCCTGTAGATCAATGTGGAACATGGTTGCAAATAACATTTCACTACAACTACTGCTATTGATTATTTAGTGCTACAACAATAAAGCAAGGTGATCTATAGTGGCTGGGGTCCATGACCAAAGTAGATTAAGTCGTAAAACAATTCAATAAACTCCACTGGTTAACTGGTTGATATATTCAATAGAAAGACTCTTATTTCCTAGCTTCGAATAAAGCTGGCATAGGACTGTCTAAGCCTTGTGGATAACAGGGTTTAATGCCATATTGTGGTAATGATTGCATCTGAACATGTTGCTAATGAGCTATTCTTTCAATATGAGGAGAATGATGATGATGAAGAAGACAAGGATGTATTCCAGTTGGTTCAATTATTTTTAAACAAATGGGCAAACCACCAAAATTAACTAAAGTGCTTTATCCCCCCTCCTCCTTGGAATTTTTCCTATTTTGTTGCTGCTTAATGACTAAAATGTTGCCTTACAACCTGGAATTAAAATTGATTTTTGTGGGGTTTGTATCATTTGATTTACAAAACATGCCTATCACTTTGAAGATGCAACATATTTTTTATTGTGAAACAAACAAGAAATTGTAAGGTTCTGTATTTATTTTCTTAGTTCACCTTGTGTTCTTGAACGTAGCCCTGTTTCTTTGTGTTCTTGAACGTAGCCCTGTCTTTCATTTTTGTTCATTGATTTCACCTGTGTTAGTTACTCACCTGGTCTCATCAGCTCCTTATATAGTTCAGTTCATTCTGTTTGTGCCTTGTGAGGTATTGTTCGTTTTGACTCTACTAAGACGTTTCCTAGCTCGTTTGTGAGAATCAGTTTTAGCCTTCAGTCCTAGTTTTGATTCTCCTGCCTGTTTGCCTACCTGTGTATGACCATTGCCTGCCTGTGACCACGATTCCTGGCGAAATAAACACCTGCCACGCTCTGCTTAACCCTAATCCCTGAGTATTCATTACAGAAATAAGACAAAAAAACAGAACTTGAGCGTGTATAACTATTCACCCCCGCAAAGTCAATACTTTGTAGAGCCACCTTTTGCAGCAATTACAGCTGCAAGTCTCTTGGGGTATGTCTCTATAAGCTTGGCACATCTAGCCACTGGGATTTTTGCCCATTCTTCAAGGCAAAACTGCTCCAGCTCCTTCAAGTTGGATGGGTTCCGCTGGTGGACAGTAATCTTTAAGTCATACCACAGATTCTCAATTGGATTGAGGTCTGGGCTTTGACTAGGCCATTCCAAGACATTTAAATGTTTCCCCTTAAACCACTCGAGTGTTGCTTTAGCAGTATGCTTAGGGTCATTGTCCTGCTGGAAGGTGAACCTCCAACCCAGTCTGGAAGACTGAAACAGGTTTCCCTCAAGAATTTCCCTGTATTTAGTGCCATCCATCATTCCTTCAATTCTGACCAGTTTCCCAGTCCCTGCCGATGAAAAACATCCCCACAGCATGATGCTGCCACCACCATGCTTCACTGTGGGGATGGTGTTCTCAGGGTGATGAGAGGTGTTGGGTTTGCGCCAGACATAGCATTTTCCTTGATGGCCAAAAAGCTCAATTTTAGTCTCAACTGACCAGAGTACCTTCTTCCATATGTTTGGGGAGTCTCCCACATGGCTTTTGGCGAACACTAATTTTTTTCTTTAAGCAATGGCTTTTTTCTGGGCACTCTTCTGTAAAGCCCAGCTCTGTGGAGTGTACAGCTTAAAGTGGTCCTATGGACAGATACTCCAATCTCCGCTGTGGAGCTTTGCAGCTCCTTCAGGGTTATCTTTGGTGTCTTTGTTGCCTCTCTGATTAATGCCCTCCTTGCCTGGTCTGTGAGTTTTGGTGGGCGGCCCTCTCTTGGCAGGTTTGTTGCGGTGCCATATTCTTTCCATTTTTTTATAATGGATTTAATGGTGCTCCGTGGGATGTTCAAAGTTTCTGATATTTTTTTATAACCCAACCCTGATCTGTACTTCTCCACAACTTTGTCCCTGACCTGTTTGGAGAGCTCCTTGGTCTTCATGGTGCCGCTTGCTTGGTCGTGCCCCTTGCTTAGTGGTGTTGCAGACTCTGGGGCCTTTCAGAACAGGTGTGTATATATATACTGAGATCATGTGACAGATCATGTGACACTTAGATTGCACACAGGTGGACTTTATTTAACTAATTATGTGACTTCTGAAGGTAATTGGTTGCACCAGATCTTATTTAGGGGCTTCATAGCAAAGGGGGTGAATACATATGCACGCACCACCTTTCCGTTATTTTTTTTATTTTATTTTTTGAAATGATTATTGTTTTTTCATTTCACTTCACCAATTTAGACTATTTTGTGTATGTCCATTACATGAAATCCAAATAAAAATCCATTTAAATTACAGGTTGTAATGCAACAAAATAGGAAAAACGCCAAGGGGGATGAATACTTTTGCAAGGCACTGTATTTTGATTGGAGGATGGGAGGTCCCACAAGCCTCTTTGATGTAGCACCATAAACTTAAGCAAACACTTGACTCATTGAGCCAAACCATTGCAAAGTGGAGTAAAATCCATTTACTAATTAAGCAAATCTGCATATCAGTATAAGCCGTAATTAGCAGAGTGTATTAATTTTAAACATACAAAATCACCTCTTCTTTTTCACAGTGATCAGAGGCTAGAGTTAAAGTGGAAATAATCAAAATTGGCTTTAAAGTCTCTAAATCCTAATTTAAATATATATGCTAATTCAACCAGATTAATTTTCAAGTTATGCAGATGATGCGCTTTCGTCTGGTTTGGCACATTGTTTTTCTCTCTGAGTGTGACGAGGTGTGAATGAAGGAGTCAGGCACAGGAGGTAAAATACCGAAGTCCAGAGTTTATTCTGTTTACATAAATCAAACGCCCAAAGCGTCAAACAAAACTATTACAAGGGAAAACATCCACCTTGGCATAAACACAGTGAATAGTAGCTCAACCGAGCTACACGCTCTCACAACAAACAATCACTCACAAAGACAAGGGGAACAGAGGGAACACTTATACACATACTAATTAGGGGAATGAGCACCAGGTGTGTGTGATTGACAAGACATGACAAGTGGAGTGATGAAAATGGGATCGGCAGTAGCTAGTACTCCGGTGATGACGAACGCCGAAGCCTGCCCGAACCAGGAGGGGGGGCAGCCTCGGCAGAAGTCGTGACACTGAGTGTAGGCAGGAGCAGCACCAGTAATATGGTGCATTGTGTTTGGGTCGCTATCATAGGCCTACTTGTTTACCTACTTGTTAACTTGTCTCTGTGAGTAGGAGTGAATAATAACAACTCAGGCCTTTGTGCTACAGTTTAATTTTGAAATACAGAAATTGTACCACAGAGTTCACAGACAAATTAACATGCACTGAACCAAAATATAACCTCATATATAAAACACGTAAAGTGTTGGTCCCATGTTTCATGAGCTGAAATAAAAGATGCACACAAAAAGGTTATTTCTCTCCAATTTTGTGCACAAATTAGTTTACATCCCTGTTAGTGAGCATTTCTCCTTTGCCAAGATAATCCATCCACCTGACAGGTGTGGCATATCAAGAAACTGATTAAACAGCATAATCATTACACAGGTGCACCTTGTGCTGGGGACAATAAAAGCCCACTCTAAAATGTGCAATTTTGTCACACAACACAAGGCCACAGATGTCTCAAATTTTGAGGGAGCGTGCAATTGGCATGCTGACTGTAGGAATGTCCACCAGAGCTTTTGCCTGGGAATTGAATGTTAATTTCTCTACGATAAGCCACCTCCAACTTAATTTTAGAGAGTGTATTAATTTGAACGGATGAGTAACTCTGAATGATTGAATCATTAGCAACCTTTGAATTATTATTTTGCTTAGGAATGTAAACACATTTGCACTCTTTATTTAATGGTCTTTCTTTATTCAACCTGTACAAAGAGAAGGTATGTTGTGAGCTCTGTCACTTTGAGAGGTTTCATTATAAGCCTACCAGTATTCACTCTTTTCATTATTTAGACAATTCTAGTATCCCACTATAGTCACTTCTTGTTCAATCATCAATTCCACCGTCAGAATTTCTCCCTACATTTCCCGCTCAAATAGGTAATAGGTAGTTTTCAACAATCATGTATGTTTCGGCTATGACCATATATTTTTCATTTTCTCTCCTTGTGAGAAAACTAGGGCCCCTACAGCTCTACAGTCCTTCAACAGTCCTTTCCTGCATCCAGCTCTCACTACACCCATCCTTACCATCCTTACCCATGAGCTCCCTTTCACTTTTATCTTTCTGTCTCTAGCTTCCTTCCCCTCTCCCTCTCCCTGCCCTCCTTCTTTTTCTTTTCTCTCACCACATTGTATCTCCTTCACTGCTCAACTCTCTCTCTCTCTCTCTCTCTCCTCTGTGGCAGGTTCCTCCAGCATTTCAATTGAGTGCCAAAAATATCCTTCCTTTGTTTTATTCACACTGGCTGTGTTATAATGTGTGGGCAGACTAGAGGTCAATCCACTATGTCTCTAGCCATACTGCCTCCTGCCTGCCCAACCCACAATCACAGATTGTTGTGAAATAGACACAAATGACTTTTTATTTGTATTTATTTTATCATTTTTTCGTGTACAGTACACAATTGTGTATACAGTGCATTTCAATTACAGATAAATACAGTAAGTTACTTAAGACAGAAATGATAAGAGGGAGCTTTGTCGGGGAGGATGGGTGAGCTTATAACGTGAAGGTCTAGCAATGCAAACATTGCGTGTTCGAATCACATCATAGACAACTTTAGCATTTGAGCTAATTAACAACTTTAGAACTACTTACTAGTTTTTAACTACTTAGCTAGCATGTTAGCTAACCCTAACATTAACCCTTTAACTACTTAGCTAGATTGTTACTTAACCCTAACCTAGCTAATGTTAGCCACAAAAAATGGTGTAATGTACACCAATGCGTTATGACGAAAATAGTGTAATACACACAGAAAAATGTAAATTTGTGTGCCTGTCACGAATTTCGAATAAGTAATTTGTGTCTATTTCAAAATAAGCTGTGATAGTGTGTTGGCCTGCTGTACTGACTCCCCTCCTAAGCTCTCTAACCAGGTAGCCAAACTTCACCTCTACCAGATGTGTCCAACCCTCAGCCAGGTTTATACTCCACAGTCCTACACACTGAATTCATCCTCTCTTAAAAATGAGTCTTTGACTAGACATGAAATGCTGAAACAAATCTTTGTAATGTTATCAAGGCAGTACTTAAAACCATTTCAGACATGTCAGTTGATAAGAACTTAGTTGATAAGAGCATCCTTTTCACCATGTTACAGTAATGTTGCCTGTAATTTAAATGTATAGTCGGAATGATCTTTCTCTATTCATATTGCTCTCTATACGCTCTCATCGCAGAACTGGTCTAGCTGTGTGGTGTATTAGCACTAAGGTGGTTCTTCCTATGAAAAATCAATATCCATTCAGGTCTGTAAGTTAAGTGAAAAAGCAAGGAAAATAAGACCATCCACTTCCAGCTCATTGATAAATGTCACTGTTAGATGGCACAGATGATAATGAAATTGCTGAAAATGTACAATTTATGTGTCAATGAGTTAACTTGCGCAACCCGTCCACCACATTCCCCATAGGCCATTGTCAAAGCGAACCCATTACCACATTCTGTGGCTAACATTAACCTTTCTACTGGGGCCTACCAATATCTCATCATAGCCCCGGTCCCACTGCCCCATGCTTTTAAATGCACTTCATTTATAAAATTGGCCGTTCCTAAGGCCTTTAAAACATACACATGCATTAGAAAAATGATCATTGGCAAAGTCCATCATCTGGTGCGATTTCTGACAATTACATCCACTCCTCTGGCTCCTCTGGCTGTCTCTAGGGGCCTGGAGGGGTCTGGGCCAATGCAGCTGCAGTATTACACACAGAGCTTTTGGAGAGACATTGGAGAGTCTTCATTGTTTCTTAGAGTATGTATTTTTATGTGGGGTTAAGAGCTCTGAGGACAGGATGGCCGCTCACTCAGCAGAACTGTCTGGATAATCTATTGGCCCAGGAGAATGTGGCTGCCATGTTTTAATGTCCACAGCACTCCATCAGGCTGTTATTGGGATGGGATGTAGCCCAGAATACTCTAATTCTAACCTGTTTCAGTGAGTAGAGGGGCACAGGTATAGAAATACACTGATGTAACCAACACAATGAAATTGATTCAATTATCATGCCGATCAATTATATCTGAAAAGGTACATCTGATTCTGAGGAAATCTGAAGGTTTGGGATAGGTTTGGGATAGTGACCACTTCAGTAGTATGTGCATGTGTGCATGCATATGTATTTATGTGTGTGTCGAATGTATGTGTTTGTTGGGGGTGTTGATTGTTGCAATGGTGGTGGTGGGGGGCTTCTAATGAAGGTGTGTGTAATAAAATCAGTGCACCCGG
This sequence comes from Coregonus lavaretus, assembly GCF_964263955.1. NCBI lineage: Eukaryota > Metazoa > Chordata > Actinopteri > Salmoniformes > Salmonidae > Coregonus > Coregonus lavaretus. The sequence goes on along the minus strand of NW_028158273.1, from coordinate 24,446 downwards.
GTCATCGTCTTGGCGCCGCCTCCCAAAAACTCAATCTGATTGAAAATGGAACAGCTGTGATGATTTAATTTACATGTTAATAACCAATGAGCCTCCAGAAAATCGTCCAATAAACGCCTTATTATTACTGCCTGTATCTTCTCCAATGCAGGGGAACGACAGAAAGAGAGAGGGAGAGAGAGGCGTAGAGGGAGAGAAAAAACGACTGTAATTAATTGTTTTAAGCGATTCTATTAAAACAAAAATGATCTGGTAGAGATGTGTGTAGAATGAACATGGACTAGCTGGCACGAGGCAGGAACATGTGTGTGTGTGGAGGGAGTACTTTTAACCAGTTTCTTTTCTGCTCAGCCTGATATGTGAATTATACAATTCTAAACAGATTTTCATGAACTCAATTTCAATCCGAATTTGACACGATATCCAGGCAATCTAATTTTCATGTCATTGACATTGTGAAAAGACAGCATTAACTTGTCAGCTTGGAGCTGGGGAGGGATACGCTAGACTTATTCAGGCGTGTGTGTGTGTGTGTGTGTGTGTGTGTGTGTGTGTGTGTATTAGGATGACACTGTGGATGTGGCTCACAGCATTCGGTCTCCTAATGTGACAGTCGTAGGCTGCTGAGGCTCACTACAGACTGAGGTGGAGGTAATTCACCAGGCTAGGCTGTGCTTCTTACACTGCAACCAGTACACACATCACCACCATCATCATCAACATCATCCTCACCACCATCATCATCATCGTCATCATCTTCACCGTCATCATCTTTATAATACTTTACACCAGGGGTAGATGTCTAGAAGCATATTAGACTCTGCGTACAGGAGATAAGTCAATGTAAATAGATGCTAATACCATCAACTAGATGTCGGAACATTCAGAAAGCAGGATCAGGACTACCTGCTGCTAACGCTCTCTTGACCACTGACATCATATCCTGTCTATCCAGCATACATTGCCCCACCAGTAACCAGACAGTCCACCAATAAGCTGTTGACTTGGACTGTCCGTGGAAATTGATCACCGGTCATGTTAAATAACTGTCTACTGAGTTCCACTGGAACAGGCTTTGAGGCACACAAGCATATTTCAAGTGATAATATTGATAACTTATGTAGTTGTCTAATGGCTTCATATTTACTCTCTCTCTCTCTCTCTCTCTCTCTCTCTCTCTGTCTCTCTCTCTCTCTCTCTCTCTCTCTCTCTCTCTCTCTCTCTCTCTCTCTCTCTCGTGCACACGCATTTCCCACTCTCTTGTTCTCTTTCCCCTGAAACCACCCATGGGAGAAAGAATTTCTTCCTGGCTGTATAGAACAGAGAAATAAGGGTCGATCCAGAGGCTCTCTTGTGCTCATCATTCCCACCCCCTTTTCTTTTTCTCTACCCCCTTCTCCTCCTCCTCCTCTCCTCCTGTCCTGGTCCTCAGAGAGGTGGCCCTACCACGGCGGCCATTCATGCCATTGTCAGTGAAGCCACATGGTCGCTTCTCCCTGCTTCTCATGGGACATGGGGGGGGGGGGGCAGAGAGAGGGAACCTCGCTGGGTGGGAACAGTAATTAAAGAAAATACTAAAATAGAAAGAGAAAGAACAAAAGGCACATGAACAAAAGGCATAAGAGAATAGGGTGGGAGGGAGGGGAAGAGGAACAGTCTTGCGGTGGATGGAAATCATTAGGGAATATTCCCATTGCCAATAAAGGACAGAGCGGAGCTGTACTACAGCTCTGTGATGAGATCTATTAGCATTCTACAGGCCCTCCGCTCACTATGTCAGTGGGCGATATTAGGCTTTACCCTCTACATTAAAGCACCATTGTAAGCCACTTCAAATAAGGTTGCATCATGCCATATAGGGATGTACCTTATATGCATTTGTAATGAAGTGGTAATAATAGTGCAACCACTTGAAACTCATGCATTACAATGTTGGGTATAGCAACACAGCGTGGCCTAGTGCATTGGCGTGATGTTGTCATCATGATTGTTGTCTTCATCTTCTCGCCACCTCTACATTTTACTTGTTCTTCCCATCATTGACTTGGATGAGTGTGTGTGTGTGTGTCATATTATGGAGAGCAAGGGTTGGCTGGGGTCCTGGCTGTCTTCCTGGCTCTCTTCCCTCTGAGACGTGACCCATATGGAGCAGTAGTGTGTTTGCTGCCTGCCTGCCCTTAGGCCTTGTCATGCCGACTAGTCAAGTTAACCCACAGACAACACCTAAAGCTGTTTACCCTTCACCCTTAAAGCAAAGATATCTGACTGTGACATTGCAGAGACGGAGAGAAAACAGAACCAAATTTATGCTAATGCATATTGTCTACTGGGCTGGAGAGAATTAAAAAAAGTTATCCTGCTATGTTGCTTTCGCAGCTAGGAGTGCCAGGGGGAGAAGGAGACAGACAGAGAGATAGTGAGGGAGAGAGAGACGGAGAGATAGGGAGGGAAGGAATGAGAGAGAGAGGGAGAGACAGCTAAAGAGAAAAAGCATGCCTACGTGTCTGACATTCCAATACAGATCGGCTAAAAGTTCTGACGTGGTTCCCGTGAAGTGCTAAGTTTGGAGAGGTGAAAGGTCACTATATCCGGACAATGCAGCGGGCTCAGCGTCTATTGACGGGGAGGGGCCAGGGGCATTGTGGGAAGGGCACAGAGTGTCTCTGGCTGCCAGTCATGGGTGTGGAGTATTAGCATGGGCTGCCAATCACCTCGAAGAGGAATGTAAAGGGGTCATATGGGTCAGGCAGGCGGAGTCGGACCCAGAGAACACAACAAGCCCTGACGCACAATTGGTGATGGGGTGAAGTGTGTGTGTTGGGGGTGGGGGTGTGGGGGCTGTTGTCCCACTACTACTGCCCCAGACGGTAAACGCAAACTGCAGAATAACCAAAGTCCCTCTTAGATCACTCATATAGCTCATCTGCATAGTGAACTGCTTTGTATACTTAAATGTTTTCAGTTCCCTGACATTAACAGAAGGTCACACTCAGATGACCCCATATCGGTGTGGGCACAGACAGTGGCAGGGCAGCCCCTTGCCCATTTACCTCCAGTGCCTGACAATCCTACCTGAGCCCATCCAGCTCCCGCTAACCCTCTGCCCCCATCTCCCCTACCTGACTTTTAGCGATTTTGTGAAATGGAAGGAGGAAGAAGGCAAATTGTTTGTGCTGTGGGCCCTGACAGGAGGTAGTATTAGCTAAGGATAAAAGTAATGGGATTTGTAGTGCAGAGGCAGCGAGTGTCATAAGGTGCTGTTGATGGGAGATATGGGACCAATGGACGCCTTAAAAGCTGATAAGTATCTATGTGAGAGAGGGGGACAGCCAGCCACGGAGCCAAGCCGTGATAAAGGCTTTTTCCTCCATCTCTTCTGTGAGGGCAAGCTGCATTGGAAACCATGTTACCAATATTCCTTATTAATTATTTATTACTGGAAATTCAGTAAATGTTTTTTCCATAGGTCTAAGTCTAGCCACTATATTTATAAAAAAAATGCATATAGCAACAAAAACATTGCTCACTATACTAATTGGTGAAGAGGAGTATGTTCAGAACCTAGCATCTGTTTTTCTAGGGTGTGGTCTTGTATACCAGTGACAGAGAAGGAGTAGCTCATCCATATGTATGCCCTGCCTCGTTCCACTATCTTGAGCTGGAAGACAGATTTAATTAGCTGCTCAGCAACATCCCTCAGCTACAAGCTGTTGAAATAGTGAATTCATAGACACAAGAGCTCATTGGAATATCTGACAAATTCAAGGTATACTGTGCATCCAGTAAACAGTTAAAAAATATATATTCTTGGAGGGTGATTGGTGCCTTTCTGGTTATTAAAATCCTATTCATTGGCATACATAATATGTGTTTCGATAATTTTTTTATTTTTTTATTTTTATTTTAGCAGACGCTCTTATCCAGAGCGACTTATAGTTAGTGCATACATTATTTTTGTATTTTTCATACTGGCCCCCCGTGGGAATTGAACCCACAACCCTGGCGTTGCAAACGCCATGCCCTACCAACTGAGCTACATCCCTGCCGGCCATTCCCTCCCCTACCCTGGACGACGCAGGGCCAATTATGCGCCGCCCCATGGGTCTATATGATATCAAAAAAAGTATTGAGTGAAAAAGAGATCACTAGAATAATTAATGAAATAATGCATTTTACATGTGTCTACTAGTATGTAAACAAAAAGGTGTTTCTTGCAGACCGAGCTGAGACATCCAGAGTCTCTGCGTCAAAGGTCTACAGTACATTGAGCCGCTGCCTGGCTGACCACAGCTGAGGAAGTGGGTCAGTGTTGACAGGCCTTGACACTGGAGCAGCAGTCTGGAGCAGCAGTCTGGAGCAGCAGCCTCACACAGACTGTTAGAGCTACTGAGTTCTTGCTGCAGGGGGCCAGGGCAGAGGCTGAACAGCAGGTGGAAGGATGGCCTGTGTTCACTGATATTACTGAGGCTACTCAGCTTACACACACTGAAAACCACAAGTTCCAATGGCGCGTTTTTGACAAGATGGCCGCGACAGACACAGTTTCTAGCTCCTAGCCAACTTTGCAGTGTTATTTTTGATGTTGTTGTTGTTTTTTCTTACGTTATTTGCTCAGAACGTTTCTAGTACTAAAATAACTTTTGGACATTAGATCGGCAATCACTCTTGTTCTTTAATTTTAATTTTTGGATTATGTGTGTATTGTTATTGTATTGCTAGATATTACTGCAATGTTGGAGCTAGAAACATAAGCATTTCGCTGCACCCGCGATAACATCTGCAAAACTGTGTACACGACCAATAAACTTAGATTTTATTTGATCTAGCTTCTATCAGATTGGTTGCAATATTTTTAATCCAGGCCATTACCTTGATCTGAGAATCTTTGTACCCTTCCAGTTCCAGTTCAACAGTCAAGCATAGTATTATTGGGATTTCTCTTATTACAAAGTACTATGACAACAGCACAACCAAGTGTTTGCCAAGTGTTTGCCTTCATTAGCAAAGAAGTTCACGTCATAAGCTGAAGTTGACAAACACTATGAGTCACATACCTACCTTACACTTGTCTCAGTAAATCTATTCCATGTCTCTGTGCCTGAATATAGATTTCAGGCAAACCCTAAATAAATTGTCTGTACACAGTAAATATATGCCACAATTACTTTAACGAGCCACGATGAACCTGTACAGAAGTTTATCCAACCATCTATATTTCTTGTGCTTACTTTTCTAGGGGTTTCACTGGAGTGGGTGCTTAGAGGACATTCCTGTAGCTACTGCATGGCTCGTCTGTCAGCCACAAACTGGAAACTTTGGCTCTTTCTGATACAAATCCTCACCCCTTTTAAATTAAACCTACAAAATAGGCCTGAATGCATGTACTTGAAAAATATACAGACATGTTATCCTTTGCATTGAAAAATACACACTATCACCGAATGTTTGGAGAGAGAGGTGAAGGTAGAAAAAAAGGAAAGCGGGAGACTTTCTCGTATTGACTCAGCGGGCGCTATGCCGCGCAATTAGTCAAAACGACAGGGAGAGGGAGAGGGGGGAGGGAGTGAGATAACCCCAAAAATGAAAAGCTGTCTGTGGAAAATTTGGAGAGCTTCCCAAAATACACAAACTTTCCCGACAAGCACATTTCTTAGGTATGCTGTAACCTCATATGGCTGGCCTTTTCAGAGCCCCTCCGTGAGACTTCTCTCTCCGTGAGACTTCTCTCTCCTCCTCTCCTCTCCTCTCCTCTCCTCTCCTCTCCTCTCCTCTCCTCTCCTCTCCTCTCCTCTCCGCTTTCCACCCCCCCCCCCCCCCCCCCCCCCCCGCTCCACCATCTCTCCATACTCAGGCCCCCAGCCCAAAATCCCCCCTCCATAACCCAATGTCCACACATGGCAACCATTAGGCAACTCTCTTATAGCGCAACATTATACCACCAATAGCAGACTTGCATTACATTTTGATCACTTAAACCCATCTTAAAGAGACAGCTGCCGCTTTGTGATCCACAACCTCCTTTTCTCCCCCTCTCTCATTGAATGCTAATGCTCTTACTTCTCTCATATTGGACGCCCCCAGCCGCCCTCTTTCTTAAATCCCAACAAAGCCAAATGAGGCTTGTAGCCACTTATGAAGAGCACAATCATTTCACATTTCAGTCCTTTAGCACAGGGTTTCCCAAACTCGGTCCTGCCCCCCGCGTGCAAGTTTTGTTTTATGCCTTAGCACTACCCAGTTGATTCAAATAATCAAAGCTTGATGATTAGTTGGTTATTTGAATCAGCTGTGTAGTGCTAGGGCAGAACACTAAACGTGCACCCAGGGGGGGCCCCATGGCCAAGTTTGGGAAACTCTAATTTAGCAGGCGATCTTATCCAGAGCAACTTACAGTAGTGAGTGCATACATGTTCGTACAATTTTTTGTACTGGTCCCCCTGTGGGAACCAAACCCATGCTCTCTACCAACTGAGCCACACAGGACCCATCAAGGTACAATCCAGGGCCAATCCAGCCAATGACGGAAAATAACGTTGTATGAAAAAGAAAATGCTGTTGTGATATTAAAGAGCTATTACAGAGACTATAGCTGTATGAGATTTTCTGGTGCATTTATTGTTAATGTTAGGAAATGCAAATGCCAGTAAAATGCTTATATTCATAATATGTTTCTTTCTCGGTACCTCTAAATCTCACTAGTATATTTGGAGTTTCCCAAACTTAGCTGATCGTTGATGCTAGACCAGGGGTTACCAAACTTTTTAGGCCCACAACCCCATTTTGATATCTGAAAATTCTCGCGACCCCAACCATGTGAAAAAAATGATGTAATTAACAGCCAATGTTTACTTTTTGATTTGGGGCTATGGCAGTCCATTGAAAAACATTCTAACAGTATTTCTGACTGTCTTCTCAACTCACCATCACATACGTTCATTTGGGGCTATGACAGTCAATAGCAAAATAGTTTGACATAATGTCTCTTATCTCACCACCACTAATGAGATGGGTGTGCTTAATGCATGTTGCGTCAGAGCTTCTCAAAGTCAGGGGACGTGTTCGACAGTGCGCACCTCACCTCTGCTGTCACATCCAACCTGGATCGATATTTGGTTTTAATGCAGATGAGAGCACTGTGGAATGAGCTGGTGAAGGGTAGCCTATCATGAGTTTGATGGTGCTTTCAAGACAACTGGGAACTCTGAAAAATACAAGGTCAAATCATGACGTCAGTGATCTTTAGATTGAAAAGTCAGAGCTCTAGAAAGAGACCTGAGTTCCCGAGTTGAAATTCCAAGTTGGATAACCGTTCAAAAATCCCAGTAGGATCTCGTTTTTTTGCGAGTTCCCAGTTGTTTTGAACGCACTGAAGTCTGAGATTTCCGAGTTCCGAGTTCCCAGTTGTTTTGAACGCACTGAAGTCTGAGATTTCCGAGTTCCCAGTTCCCAGTTGTTTCGAAAGCGGCATTAATACTCAGAGGTAGACGGCAGAGTATTCCCTTTGAGTCAGGAACCAAAACTCCTCCTTAGTGACCCGTGAATGCATTGTCTGCAGCATTCGGTCACATGACAGCTCGATCAGCTGTTCGATTTCACTTACCGGCATATCAACTGAGCCAGGATCACAGTCAAACGGATTGGGAAGTAGGTCCCAAAGTGCTCTTCCAAGCATTGGAGGTGATCAATCACTCGTGTGGAACACTTAGGCCTACTGATGCTGTTTTCTGTTATTTTCTTTTCATTACACAGAAAGTCAACCAAGTATGTTTTTTTTACATCCTCAATGCGAAAAATCTTTCCAACACTCCCCCTACCACCAAGCCTCGGTGTGAAATAGAACATTGTCATGCTCTGATCCACATAGTTTTGCGAACAGGCGTGCATGCAGTGGATGTGGTTTGATGTAGTTTACAATCGAAGTTACCTGCTGCAGTGCCTTGCAAAAGTATTCATCCCCCTTGGCGTTTTTCCTATTTTGTTGCATTGCAGCCTGTAATTTAAATGGATTTTTATTTGGATTTCATGTAATGGACATACACAAAATAGTCCAAATTGGTGAAGTAAAATGAAAAAAATTACTTGTTTCAAAAAATTCTAAATAATAAATTACGGAAAAGTGGTGCGTGCATATGTATTCATCGCCTTTGCTATGAAGCCCCTAAATAAGATCTGGTGCAACCAATTACCTTCAGAAGTCACATAATTAGTTAAATGAAGTCCACCTGTGTGCAATCTCAGTGTCACATGATCTGTCACATGATCTCAGTATATACACACCTGTTCTGAAAGGCCCCAGAGTCTGCAACACCACTAAGCAAGGGGCACAACCAAGCAAGCGGCACCATGAAGACCAAGGAGCTCCCCAAACAGGTCAGGGACAAAGTTGTGGAGAAGTACAGATCAGGGATGGGTTCTAAAAAAATATCCGAAACTTTGACCATCCCACGGAGCACCATTAAATCCATTATTAAAAAATGGAAAGAATATGGCACCACAACAAACCTGCCAAGAGAGGGCTGCCCACCAAAACTCAGGGCATTAATCAGAGGCAACAAAGAGACCAAAGATAACCCTGAAGGAGCTGCAAAGCTGAAGGAGATTTGATTAAGTTTCATTTCGATGTTTAAGGTTAACTACATTACAATGATTTTGAGATACAAAGATTATATTATAATATATATATATTGTTGTATATATATATATTTTTTCTTCAGGATTTTAGAAATTCTCCTGCTACCCCATTTTCATATCAGGCGACCCCACATGGGTAGTGACCCCTAGTTTGGAAACCGCTTTGCTAGACCTTTTTTTAAGGCAACAAAGAGACCAAAGATAACCCTGAAGGAGCTGCAAAGCTCCACAGCGGTGATTGGAGTATCTGTCCATAGGACCACTTTAAGCCGTACACTCCACAGAGCTGGGCTTTACGGAAGAGTTGCCAGAAAAAAGCCATTGCGAGATACAAAGATGATATTATAATATATATATATTGTTGTATATATATATTTTTTTTTCTTCAGGATTTTAGAAATTCTCCTGCTACCCCATTTTCATATCAGGCGACCCCACATGGGTCGTGACCCCTAGTTTGGAAACCGTTTTGCTAGACCTTTTTGTAATCTTAGCCCAGCTATGATTAGTTTATGAGCAGTATGAGGAAAGAGAGAATATGAAAAGGCAAGAGAAGAGAAGAGAAGAGAAGAGAAGAGAAGAGAAGAGAAGAGAAGAGAAGAGAAGAGAAGAGAAGAGAAGAGAAGAGAAGAGAAGAGAAGAGAAGAGAAGAGAAGAGAAGAGAAGAGAAGAGAAGAGAAGAGAAGAGAAGAGAAGAGAAGAGAAGAGAAGGGGGCGGGAGGGAGGGAGCAGGAGGGCAGGAGCCAACGACCCTGCTGAGCTCCCTAGTAAACAATGACTAAGGCACCTCTAGCAGTGGCTCGCCCGCTCTCTGCCACTCACCTCACACCACTCGCTAATTAGCTGGCGCTTTGGTTTTACTGCAGAGTTTGGTGTCATAAAATTAACACATTTTACAAAGCAGTACCCAACACAGGCTGTGGTGAGGCTTTTAACAAGTATCTCCAGGGTTGACTGAGAGAGAGAACGAGAGAGAGAGAAAGAGTGAGAGAGTGTGAGAGAGAGAGAAAGAGAGGGAGAGGGAAGAAAAAAACATAAACCAGGGGCCCACGTCCTGCACTCATTCACCATGTGGCCATTCACAGAAAAACGAGAGAGCAATAAAGGAAAGAGGGAGAGAGAGAGGAAATAAAAGAAAATAAAGGAAAGTGAAGTAAAGAGGTAAAGAGGGGGGATTAGGGCTACATGTGGAGCCGTTTATCCTGAGAAACACAGGGAAGAGAGATAAAGCTCCAGTGGGCCCCACACGGCCCCTCAGACAGCCCCAGTGCCAGGGGAGCAGATTATTCTACCCTACCGCCTGGTGCCCAGCACATGAATAGGATTTAAGTAAAAGTGGATTTTGCTGAACTCTTCCCCTTCCATTCATCCCCTCTGTCTAGGCAGAACTTTCCTCATTCTCAGGGTGAGCAACAGCCGGGGATGTGTTAGATGTGATGACGGTTTGTGAGAAGGAGGTTGTGGGGCTGGCGGCTGGCATGGTTTGGGATGGTGCGGTTGGCATGGGAGGCAGAGTATTTAGATTAGGGAGCACATGGTCATGAAGAAAAGGGATTCATAAGGAAACAATTGGTCTTAGTTGTAGAGAAGCCGTCCAGAATCACACCTCGCCTCTGCACAATTAGACAGGCTGGACTGAATGGAGCTACAGTGCCTTGCAAAAAAATTCATCCCCCTTGGTGTTTGTCCTATTTTGTTGCATTACAACATGTAATTTAAATGGATTTTTATTTGGATTTCATGTAATGGACATACACAAAATAGTCCAAATTGGTGAAGTGAAATAAAATAAAAAAACTTCTAAAAAATAAATAACGGAAAAGTGGTGCGTGCATATGTATTCATCCCGTTTGCTATGAAGCCCCTAAATAAGATCTGGTGCAACCAATTACCTTCAGAAGTCACATAATTAGTTAAATGAAGTCCACCTGTGTGCAATCTAAGTGTCACATGCTCTGTCACATGATCTCACTATATATACACCTGTTCTGAAAGGCCCCAGAGTCACCACTAAGCAAGGGGCACCACCAAGCAAGCGGCACCATGAAGACCAAGGAGCTCTCCAAACAGGTCAGGGACAAAGTTGTGGAGAAGTACAGATCAGGGTTGGGTTCTAAAAAAATATCTGAAACTTTGAACATCCCACGGAGCACCATTAAATCCATTATAAAAAAATGGAAAGAATATGGCACCACAACAAACCTGCCAAGAGAGGGCCGCCCACCAAAACTCATGGACCAGGCAAGGAGGGCATTAATCAGAGAGGCAACAAAGAGACCAAAGATAACCCTGAAAGAGCTGCAAAGCTCCACAGCGGAGATTGGAGTATCTGTCCATAGGACCAATTTAAGCCGTACACTCCACAGAGCTGGGCTTTATGGAAGAGTGGCCAGAAAAAAGCCATTGCTTAAAGAAAAAATTAAGCAAACACGTTTTGTGTTCACCAAAAGGCATGTGGGAGACTCCCCAAACATATGGAAGAAGGTACTCTGGTCAGTTGAGACTAAAATTGAGCTTTTTGGCCATCAAGGAAAACGCTATGTCTGGCGCAAACTCAACACTTCTCATCACCCTGAGAACACCATCCCCACAGTGAAGCATGGTGGTGGCAGCAGCATGCTGTGGGAATGTTTTTCATCACAGGGACTGGGAAACTGGTCAGAATTGAAGGAATGATGGATGGCGCTAAATACAGGGAAATTCTTGAGGGAAACCTGTTTCAGTCTTCCCGAGATTTGAGACTGGGACGGAGGTTCACCTTCCAGCAGGACAATGACCCTAAGCATACTGCTAAAGCAACACTTGAGTGGTTTAAGGGTAAACATTTAAATGTATTGGAATGGCCTAGTCAATGCCCAGACCTCAATCCAATTGAGAATCTGTGGTATGACTTAAAGATTGCTGTACATCAGCGGAACCCATCCAACTTGAAGGAGCTGGAGCAGTTTTGCCTTGAAGAATGGGCAAAAATCCCAGTGGCTAGATGTGCCAAGCTTATAGAGACATACCCCAAGAGACTTGCAGCTGTAATTGCTGCAAAAGGTGGCTCTACAAAGTATTGACTTTTGGCGGGTGAATAGTTATGCACACTCAAGTTTTCTGTTTTTTTGTCTTATTTCGTGTTTGTTTCACAATAAAAAATATTTTGCATCTTCAAAGTGGTAGGCATGGTGTGTAAATCAAATGATACAAACCCCCCAAAAATCTATTTTAATTCCAGGTTGTAAAGCAACAAAATAGGAAAAATGCCAAGGGGGGTGAATACTTTCGCAAGTATACAATATCTCTATTTATTCACACACTTGTATTGTGATGCAGAGGAGGCACTATAGCACTATGTAGGGTACATACAGTAAACTGTCTCACTTGTAAATCCAGCTTGATTAAATTATTATGAAAGTCCCTCATGACTGGAAAGGAATATCCCCAAACATCCTAATTCAGCCACAACATCCTCTGTATTGGGGCATTGTTTTAAAAAAGTACACAAGGTGGGCATACTGTATAGATACTAGATAGTATAATAAGTAGTAGATATTAGATTTACTTTAGACTAAAGGAATGTTGTCATTGACCTTAACTTTCCTTGAAGAAAATTACAGTACATGCAACTACTCTCACATTTAAATCAGTTATTCGGAACCTAACAACTATGCTCATTCGATTTCCTCCATCAATTTTTTCACTTATATTTTCCCTGTGTGGCTGCATATTATGAGGCACAGCATGGTTTTGAATGCTGGTTTCTATTTTTGAAATGTTCTGAAATGATGTTTGCATTCATTTGCATAGCCAAGTGCAAATTGAGCCGTGAATATGCAAATGCCGAGCTGATGTCTGTGGCAGCCTCCGCTTTGGCACTGGTTTACACACACACACACACACACACACAAACACACAAACACACACACACACAGAGACACACACACACACGGACACACACACACACACACACACACACACACAAACACACACACACACACACAGAGACACACACACACACACGGACACACACACACACACACACAGATTAACTCTCAAACACACCCAACCCTCTACATTTCCTGTGTACTACAGGCACAGAAAAGACTACCAGTTTAGTGCAGCATTAGAACATTTGGTTCATTTGAACCTCGTATTGGCTTATCTACAATGCATTTGCTGGGTGTTGTGTATCTGTTGATGTGCTAGCTTTTATATTTTTGCATTGCCTCATTAAGGACTGAGAGGAATTGCGTACCCGTGTAAAGGTCCCTTGGCTGAGACTTCGACTAGATGCCAGATCACGCTCTGTGAGGCCGGCCACTCAAAATAAAGTAATTTGTTTACCTTATCTGTAACTGAGGACTCTCTCTCCTCCCTCCTCTCTCTCTCTCCCTCTCTCCTCTCTTTCTCTCTTCCCTCTCCTTTCTCTCTCCGCTTCTCTCACTCCTTCCCTTAACCTCAGAGGCTGTTAGAGGCATGTGACATCACAACTTTAAATAGTGTTGCAAGGACACTCAGGACAATGTCAGTTTTATGGGCTGAAGTTGTAGTTATTGCTGTGGTGGTGGTGGGGAGAAGACGTTAGAGCTATAGCAGAGACTGTCCACACTGCGTAACTCATCAGGACCCTGAGGAGGGCGTCCAGCACACTGCCTGACCAGTGAAGGGTTGTCTGCCACGTCGCATTGAGAGCAGGGATTAGCCTTGTGGTTTGTCAGATAGCAACCTTGCGGTCACCATGATTTACCTACAGGAAATTACACTGTGTTCCTGTATTAGTGAAAATGCCAGACATCAAATTCCTCTGGCAAATTTGTGGTACCATATCTTATCGTCAAATAAGCTTCAATGACTAACAGAGCTTAAACTAATCAAATATGTATTCTTCCTTTTTTTGGTAAAACATTTTCAAAACACTTAAATCTGCAAGTATGTGTAAGCCTAATGAGTCATCTCTTCCCTGCTGAGGTAGATTTTCAATAGGCCACTGATTAGAGTTACTCCAACATTGTAATCCTTCATCAAGGCCTTAATGGCTTACTTTTCAGTCATTGCATGGGCGATGGGCACCATGTCTTTGCAAATACATTATTGGATAAGGAACAAAACAACTGTTTAATTAGAAAGAAAGAAAAAACAAATCTTGCCTTTAAGTTTTCAATTAGTCAAATTAGAGGCAGAGTGGATAAACAGAGAGAGAAACACAATGGGACCCGTGTTCCTTGGCAACATCAACTTTCTCTAGTGCACTCTGGGTTTTCAGACGTCTCCCAGTATTTTTTTTCCGATTCTGTGACTCCATTTCAGATCTCAGTGGGGTTTCCGAACAAAGCCGGCGAAATCGGCAGATGCACTCCAGAGAAATTATGCTAATGGCGGGAAAACAAAAAAAAATCCTTATCATGACGTTCAGTTCCCCCGAGCCCCAGATTAAAAACTCATTAATTTGTTAAATATTTGACACATCTATGCTTGAGCCTTGAGCTTAGGGATTTGCCTAGTACCTCATCACAACTTGTGTGGGAGAAATACCCCTCTCTGATACTGGCACATTCAGACTGGCAAACAGGGAGGCAGGGAGAGAGGGGGCAGAGAGAGAGGGAGGCAGGGAGAGGGGGAGGCAGGGAGAGGGAGTGGAAGCCCAGGGTCCAGGTGCTGTAGGGGAATGCAGGAGGTCTGCAGGAGGTCACCAGTGAACACATGCACATATGAATCCACATGCTGGACACACACATATGTAGGATCTTAATTTGAACACTCTTTTGTTGCTGAGAATTTTCCTGCACCACAGGAAAAGCAGATGAGCTTTGTGATTTACATAAATTCACTGAAAACCCACACTAAGACACAGTTAACTATATTAACAGTATTGCACTTTTCATGTAGCCTAGCTAAAAGCCTAACCACCCATCAAGCAACATTATGGACTAAACCTTCAAATCCTGTTGCTGCAGGATTATTTTGCTGTGACAATATAGGTCAAGTTAAAATCCTACATCTGTAACATACTAGCAATGGCTTCTAATGCTAGATAGCGTTAGTAAAACGTTGCACTTAATGTCCTGTGAAGTAGGCTTCTATAAATTACATACAGATTAAATATAGTACATTTTGTCCTTTAAAGTCGCTCAATTTAGAAGCATCATTCTCCCAGCTCCCTCCATCTCTGTAAAATAGGTTGGTGGCGTAACAGGGCTTGTTGTGCCCACTCACAGTGCGCTGTGCTCAGCCCCAACAAGTGCTTGAGTTTCCAGAGGCAGCTACAGTGTGCCACTTTATAACACTTCAGCTTCACCATATGTGCCACGTTGCTTTGCCATAAGCGTTGTGTCAATGGGATGTCTTTATTCTATTTCCCCCCATGTGTAAGTACAATAGCTTTGGTCCAGTTTTTCGCAAGTACTCATTAAATTGTTGCTAGTGGTTGTAATAAATGATTATCTAATTACACAAGTTGCTTTTGTTTACATTGACTTCATAACTCTTGACTTCATAGTACAATAACCAGTGGTGAATAGTCGAGGCCATATGCAACCAAAATCAACTTTATTTCTCATTATTTCAATTCACAAGATAGAATGAGCACGCACATCAGCCGAGAAAGAATTGAACCTCAGCGATTCATGAGCTTGGATGCTGCCATTGGATGTGACGCAACGTGAGCGCAAAACAGGCAGTAAAATAGCTTTCGTTGATTTCAAAATAAGCATTTCCTCAATTGCTGATGGCTGATGGCAATGTCGGACGCCCGATGGCTATAGTGTAGCAGGGCGGTAAGCACTGAGACCTGCAAACCTTAACCTGAGTGCAATGGTGAGACGGAATACTTTGAATGTTCAAAAGCAATTAGTCCCTGGCAAGAAAGGTTAAAGCAAGGAACAAAGCACCCATGATGAAGCAGGAAAAAAATCTAACAAGGGAGAAGAGCAAGAGCAAGGCACAAAGCCATTACACCTAACCAAAACATTATCCTTGGAGGAAATAGCAGCTTTATGGCTTCATTCCTGGATGGGAATAAAAGGAGGGGTGAAGATTTGGGGGGAATTGTGGAGGAGGGGGTGGAGGGTGGAGTAATTAGATGATCACAAACTGTACCGGAGGCTCAGTTTTCATCCAGTGGTCCAAATTACAAACCGTCATATTTTTTAAATCATGCTGACATTCTTTCGTCCCCGGCAGTTGCCAAGAACAACCGAGGCCGGGCTTGTCTTGGCGTCGGATCAAAAAGAAGGACCCAGTTCCAGTCACACAGCAACTGACAACATTTACACAGCTGGGACCCTCGAACCCTGGGGCAGCCCCACTGCCAAGCCCTGCAGTAAGGCAGGGAGGGAGGGAGGGAGGGAGGTAGGGAGGCAGGGTGAGAGGGAGGTAGGGAAGCAAGGAGAGAGGGAGGTAGGCAGACAGTGAGGTAGGGAGAGAGGGGGCAGGGAGAGAGGGGGCAGGGAGAGAGGGGGCAAGGAGAGAGGGGAAGGGAGAGAGGGGGCAGAGAGAGAGGGGGCAGAGAGAGAGGGGGCAGGGAGAGAGGGGGCTGAGAGAGAGGGGGCAGGGAGAGAGGGGGCAGAGAGAGAGAGAGAGGGAGGGAGACAGGGAGAGAGGGGGCAGAGAGAGAGGGAGGCAGGGAGAGGGGGAGGCAGGGAGAGTGAGTGGAAGCCCAGGGTCCAGGTGCTGTAGGGGAATGCAGGAGGTCTGCAGGAGGTCACCAGTGAACCCTCCCTCCCACAACAATAGTCCCAACAACCACGCACTCCCTCTCTGCCCCGTCTCACAGGGGAAAAAATACATGTATACATGCAGGCACGCACGCACGCACGCACGCACACACATCCATTCCACATCATGTGGAATGGCAAGTTGGTCACTGGGTGACGTTGTTGGATATCCCACTCTTGGTGCACATTGGAATGTGTTTTACAAGTTTGATGTTATTCTACAGTCCAGTGCAGCAGTTTGGAGAGTCATGTGTTTGTGTTCATGCTCCGATGAGAGCGTTTTCATTAAAAGTCGTAGTCATAGTCAACAATAAAAACGTTTAGCTGGAACATTTCACACATTTATGCACACTAACACATTTATGTACACTTGTGTACACTCAGTAAACTTTGTATGTAGCCTGCATGTACAGTATGCATGTATTTGTGTAAGGATTGTTTTCCCTTGTTTTGTAAATTATTATAATTACTTTAAAGCTGCAATATGTAACTTTTTGGGTGACCCGACCAAATTCATATAGAAATGTGAGTTATAGATCTGTAATTCTTACTGAACGCAAATCTAAGAAGCAGTAGATCTGTTCGGTAACACTTTACTTGACACCCAGCGTCATAACACGTTATGACACGGTCATAACCATGTCATAATATGTCATAACACCTGCCATAACTTGTCATAATATGTTCATAACACTGTCATGACACATATATTTAGACATTTTTTGACATATATTGTGTAATTTTATGGCTGGTTATGACACCTACATTAGTGTCAAAACCCACAAAACCTAACACACAAGGCAAAACATTCCTACTTGTCAACAGTATGTTTATGTTATGTAAAATTGTCTGAAATTGACCATCTTAAAATATCATTGTAATTGCGCACACAATGATGTCAGACATGCACCTACCCCAATGCTCTGTTGATGATGACTGGGATGAATGCAGGAGCAGATTTCAGGAGCAGGACAAGACACCCTCTTTTTGACTGATGACTGATATAAGGGCATGTATGTGATAGGCCTATCTGGCTTATATGATTATGATGGTCATAATGCTTCTTCACAGTGTCATAAAGGGTATTTTCTATAAGTTATTTAAAATATGATGGGAAAAAACATGACTGTAAAGAATTCATTACAACAACAAAGGACTTAAGAAACAAACTTTCAAACGAAAGGAAACTTCTTGGCAGGGAAAAAACACAGTTGAATAAATGTGGGTTTTGACACTTATGTAGGTGTCATAACCAGCCATAAAATAATGCAATATATGTCACAACAGGTGTAAGTATATTGGTCATGACAGTGTTATGACCATATTCTGACAGTTGATGACAAGTTATGTCAGCTGTTATGACATACAATATTTTGACAAGGTTATGACCGTGTCATAACGTGTTTTGACAGTGGGTGTCAAGTAAAGTGTTACCATCTGTTCTATGTGCACTATTTCTACGCTTCCCATGCTTAAGTTTAGTATTTTCCGTCTTTTACTTTCGGTTTTGTACACCAGCTTCAAACAGCTGAAAAAACAATATTTTTGGTTATGGAAAATATATTTCACAGCGGTTTAAATAGTATAATGATTCTCTACACTATACTTGCTTGTTTTGTCACATAAACTGAAATGAGGCAAACTATTAGAATTTGAGCAATCTGGAAATGGCGAAGCGATTTCTGCGTAGTGCATCTTTAATTATTACTGTATTGGTTAAGAATTTCCACGGTAGTATATTTCAAGTTTTCGTAGGCTTTTTCTGGAGGAAATGTATCTGATCTATCTGATCTGTTTTCTGTATGATCTTAATGGCCTTACTGTAGCTTTCAGGTACTGGCTAGGTACCTATTTTAATGGGAGGTTGAATACATGCTAAAAAAAGAATGACGTTCTGAAATCCAAAAGCGGATTTTATTCTTGTTGTTTTTATGGAGACGGTAGTACTTGATTGCATTAGCATCTGAGTGCGAACCATGTCTGTTGCTGGGAAAAATTGCAGCACAGCGCAAATAGGACCAACAGACAGACAGCGAGAGAGAGAGACAGAGAGACAGGGGGATAGAGGGATAGACAGACATAGCCAGCCAGCCAGCCAGACAGACAGACAGACAGACAGACAGACAGACAGACAGACAGACAGACAGATATACAGACAGATATACAGACAGATATACAGACAGATATACAGACAGATATACAGACAGACAGACAGACAGACAGACAGACAGACAGACAGACAGACAGACAGACAGACAGACAGACAGACAGACAGACAGACAGACAGACAGACAGACAGACAGACAGACAGACAGACAGACAGACAGACAGACAGACAGACAGACAGACAGACAGACAGACAGACAGACAGACAGATAGATAGATAGATAGATAGAGTAATCAGACATTTATTTATATCTATCTATCTATGTATTATACTCAATTAGAGCACACAGAAGTACATTGTGTTCACATGAGACAGGGACTGTTTCTCCCTCTTGGCAGCCAGTCCTTTTCCCATTCGATGTTGAGGGGAAAAGCAGGGGTTCAGGTTAAGGTTTAAACAGTACAAGTCTTGAATCCAGTCCAGGTGTGTGGGGGATAGGGTTAGACGGCTGTATGAGAAACGTATTGAGAGGAAAGGTACTCTTTAAGTGGCGAGAGGAAAAAAGGCAATGAATCCAAGGTTGTGTTGACCCCTCATGACCTGCTCTCGGTAACTCCGAAACCCCGGAGGTGCAATGACATCACACGCTCATTTGGAGACAGAGAATCAAAGTGCTGCAGTGCTGGGAGGAGGGTAGTGGGGTGTATGATCCCAGTCGATCGTTGTGCATACACACTAAAACAAGAGCACTCTCGTGCTTACACACAAACGCACGCACCCTGACACACACACACACACTTACAAAGCCATTATGCTCCATTCCAAATGTGCGTATATGAATTTGAAGGCTCGCCACCATGGAAACAAGAGAAGTGTGGGCGGGAAGTTCTTCTAACTGGAACCAGATTCAATTTTTACACACATATACAGTGGGGAAAAAAAGTATTTAGTCAGCCACCAATTGTGCAAGTTCTCCCACTTAAAAAGATGAGAGAGGCCTGTAATTTTCATCATATGTACACGTCAACTATGACAGACAAAATGAGAAAAAACAATCCAGAAAATCACATTGTAGGATTTTTTATGAATTTATTTGCAAATTATGGTGGAAAATAAGTATTTGGTCAACTTCAAACAAGCAAGATTTCTGGCTCTCACAGACCTGTAACTTCTTCTTTAAGAGGCTCCTCTGTCCTCCACTCGTTACCTGTATTAATGGCACCTGTTTGAACTTGTTATCAGTATAAAAGACACCTGTACACAACCTCAAACAGTCACACTCCAAACTCCACTATGGCCAAGACCAAAGAGCTGTCAAAGGACACCAGAAACAAAATTGTAGACCTGCACCAGGCTGGGAAGACTGAATCTGCAATAGGTAAGCAGCTTGGTTTGAAAAAATCTACTGTGGGAGCAATTATTAAGAAATGGAAGACATACAAGACCACTGATAATCTCCCTCGATCTGGGGCTCCACGCAAGATCTCACCCCGTGGGGTCAAAATGATCACAAGAACGGTGAGCAAAAATCCCAGAACCACACGGGGGGACCTAGTGAATGACCTGCAGAGAGCTGGGACCAAAGTAACAAAGCCTACCATCAGTAACACACTACGCCGCCAGTGACTCAAATCCTGCAGTGTCAGACGTGTCCCCCTGCTTAAGCCAGTACATGTCCAGGCCCGTCTGAAGTTTGCTAGAGTGCATTTGGATGATTAAGAAGAGGATTGGGAGAATGTCATATGGTCAGATGAAACCAAAATATAACTTTTTGGTAAAAACTCAACTCGTTGTGTTTGGAGGACAAAGAATGCTGAGTTGCATCCAAAGAACACCATACCTACTGTGAAGCATGGGGGTGGAAACATCATGCTTTGGGGCTGTTTTTCTGCAAAGGGACCAGGACGACTGATCCGTGTAAAGGAAAGAATGAATGGGGCCATGTATCGTGAGATTTTGAGTGAAAACCTCCTTCCATCAGCAAGGGCATTGAAGATGACACGTGGCTGGGTCTTTCAGCATGACAATGATCCCAAACACACCGCCCGGGCAACGAAGGAGTGGCTTCATAAGAAGCATTCCAAGGTCCTGGAGTGGCCTAGCCAGTCTCCAGATCTCAATCCCATAGAAAATCTTTGGAGGGAGTTTAAAGTCTGTGTTGCCCAGCGACAGCCCCAAAACATCACTGCTCTAGAGGAGATCTGCATGGAGGAATGGGCCAAAATACCAGCAACAGTGTGTGAAAACCTTGTGAAGACTTACAGAAAACGTTTGACCTGTGTCATTGCCAACAAAGGGTATATAACAAAGTATTGAGAAACTTTTGTTATTGACCAAATACTTATTTTCCACCATCATTTGCAAATAAATTCATTAAAAATCCTACAATTTGATTTTCTGGAATTTTTTTTCTCATTTTGTCTGTCATAGTTGACGTGTACCTATGATTAAAATTACAGGCCTCTCTCATCTTTTTAAGTGGGAGAACTTGCACAATTGGTGGCTGACTAAATACTTTTTTTCCCCACTGTACCTACTTCTTCTCTCTCTGACATGCTCATGAAAGATAGCCATGAGAAAAGCATGGCTCTCTGAAAGGTAGACACATGGACCCAAACGACCCATGATCTAAAGCCTCTAACACTCCATAACTTTCTCCCTGCCCCTGTTTCCGTGGGTAATCCCATAAAAAGGGCATCTTTCCGAAACATAATAAAAAAAGAATTATTAAATATCACAGCACACGGACTTACTGCCATCTAAAGGACTGTTCTACAAGGCAATATGTTTAACTTCACTCTTAAATTCGAAACTTCTTGCCAAACTATACCCCCATGAAGGATTAGGTGTATACAGTACAGTGGAATACATTTTTACTCGTGTAATATTCCAGCATCCTATGTTGCATATAATGTAGCGTGTATTTTGCTTTTTCTTTGCATGTGCATCCCATCTCTCTTCACTACATGATATGCAGCAATATGTTTATACAATGTTATTACTACAATAATATTACTAAACAGATATGAGAGCGACGTAAAGTGTTCACAAAATGGCCATATCAACTGTAAACCATTTTAAAGCGATTTTCTTTTTTTCTGTATTTGCTTCCAGTGGCGGCTCCTGAAAAAATTCTCAGGGGGGGCAATTTTTCTGATGATTTAGGTGACCTACACACATTTTAAAAAAGATATGTCCAGCAACAACATGAAGACAGGGGCAGCATATAAGTCAATACCAGAAGCATTTATTGACTGATCTCAAAAGTGTTGGCTTACCAGGGTTGGTGGAGCCCTCAGTTTCATCTTTGCCTCGCAAAGCTAACTCAAACACTCCGCAAAACTTCACACACTGGATTAGCCGGCTGAGGATGTGGCGGTTCTTGCTAATGTCGTAGTAAATATATTTGTTATAGTGAATATGGAATATGATATGTTGAGTAAAATGTTGTGCTAAGATCTATTTAGGTCAGGAGCTGGTTATAAGTTCTGTTCCTATCCAATAACAATGGACAAAAGGGTCCTATCTTGTCAGCCTTGTCAGCAGGTGGCCAAGGACAACACCCACGCCATAGGCCTCTCAGTTCTTCCAACTCACGAGTTCTTGCTCTGAGGACACACACACACACACACACAAACACACACACACACACATCATCACTGTTAAACACACACACACACACACACACACACACACACACACACACACATCATCACTGTTAAACACACACACACACACACACACACACACAAAAATCCCCTCTCTTAGGCTGAACATTTGAAGACAGAGAACCCGACTCAGAGCCAATGCAACAGTGACAGTAGCCTGGAGGGGACCTCGCCCAACTCATCAGGACCAATCAGAAGATCAGAACTACTAGATTCAACCTACTTCATTTATTGCATAAAATGTCTGCACACAATGTTTCGGGGCTCTCTTCAGATAATAATAATAATAATAATAATATGCCATTTAGCAGACGCTTTTATCCAAAGCGACTTACAGTCATGCGTGCATACATTTTTGTGTATGGGTGGTCCCGGGGATCGAACCCACTACCTTGGCGTTACAAGCGCCATGCTCTACCAGCTGAGCTACAGAAAGTGGATACTCATGGATGCGCATCGCAATTGTAAAATGTCAACACAATTGGAGACACCACGTCATTTTTGGAGACATGTTATTGACAGTAAACTATTGTAGATGCGACTGCTAACTAAATAAAACATTTTAGCTGGCTAGCTAATCATCTTAGCTAAATGTGGGGCAAACAATTCAGTTATTTACCGTTAATTTGAGGGATTGGGGTGAAAGAAATCGAGTTACATAGTGATACTTTACGATATACTGTATTGACAATATCGCAATATTTTAGCGCTAGTTGGCTGTACCTGCACCAAAACACCATTATTGTTCCTTCATAGCTTGTTCTCAATCTTTTCACATTGGGAGCCAATTTGTTTTCAGCACTTTTATTTCCATGACTGATCAAAACTCGTTCTCATGGCTTTCTGATCCCTCTGCAACAGACATATGGTGCGCAATAAAATCACAGTATCGAATCGCAATACGTATAGAATCATGAGACTCGCAATGCTGATGCATATATCTTATCGTGAGGTTCCTGGCAATTCCCAGCCCAAGTTCATTTGCCACAACAAATCTCTTCGCTAGCAAACGCGATGTCTTCTCCAAAACGGCAATGTGTCTCCAGCAATGTTTACTTTTTTGACGTTCTATGGCATCTCCACTTTCCAAGCATATATGACCACATGTAATATTTTGGTAAGTGATGCAAATAGTGAACTATGTAGGGCCAGGATGTAAAATATATGTAGCTGCAGCAATTTCTCTTATCTGATATGGTAAGTAATGGGGCTTAATTTATAGCTCCCTAAGAGTTTGACGAACGGGTCCGTGCACGCGATTCCAGATATCTTTACCTCTGAATAAACTGCCTTTATTATACCATATCCACCCTGTCCAAAGTCTCTACTTGGTCTCAGTTCTCCAGTAAACTTGTGATTATCAACACTAACCTCATCGTTGTGGCGGCGGACAGCTAGCCTGTATCCCTCATCAAGTTGAGTGGCAATGTTATTTTTCCGTTCGTACCAATTTTTGGAAAATCCTCGGGTGTAGGACTTTCCGCCTTTAGTAGAAACCTGTTGAATTATTAAATTTGGTCTGGGAGGTCCTAATTGTTTCGTTGCCAATTTATCTTCATTTGTTCGCCGACAAAAAGGAACTTCTTTCAAAGACACAATCCGCTCTTTTCTCAGTTACGTTCATGGTTACGTTACGTTACGTATGACGAAAGCGCGTAAGTGCAAGCCCTCAGACACCCATAGAGATTGTATTGAAGGCTCTGAAATTTGAAAAAAATAGATTTTACATTAGAGGCTATGAGAGACTTCTGGGCGATTTTCAACCTGACTGAAATCGCCCCAAAAGGGGGGGGAGCCATTTGAAGCACGACTTTAGCCTGATTCGACATTTAGTGGCAGTGTGGCACTGTGGCAGATCAGACGTATAGATTACAACACTGATAACTACTGTTGCCGTGATATAATTGATTAGAAAAAAAATCCCTTCCTTTTCCCGTTTGGCAGTGCGTCGCCCATATCGCCCTAT
The DNA here is from genome assembly GCF_964263955.1 of Coregonus lavaretus. Taxonomy (NCBI): domain Eukaryota; kingdom Metazoa; phylum Chordata; class Actinopteri; order Salmoniformes; family Salmonidae; genus Coregonus; species Coregonus lavaretus. Next base: position 377 of record NW_028158273.1, on the reverse strand, counting down.
TGAACAGGCCGCCCCTGTTTGCTTCCCAGTCCCAGAGAGAGATGGCTTAGTTGTTGTGCTATGCAGAAATCGCTCCGCCATTTCCTGGTTGTTAAAACTCTTCGCCTAATTTTAGTTTATGTGACAAAATAAGCTAGTATAGTGTAGAGGGTCATTATACCATCTAAACCGCTGTGAAATATATTTTCCATAACCAAAAATATTGTTGTTTCAGCTGTTTGAAGCTGGTGTACAAAACCGAAAGTAAAATATGCAAAAACAAGACTTAAGAACGGGAAACATAGAAATAGCTCACATAGAACAGATCTACTGCTTCTTAGACTTGCTTTCAAGTAGAAAGACAGATCTATAACTCACATTTCTATGTGAATTTGGTC